>NC_139512.1:111939244-112016744 GCF_947247035.1 Vipera ursinii | reverse complement strand
TCAAAAGCTTTGCTGAGATCAAGGTAGATTATTTTCTGAACATGGTTAGCCAGCCATATGTGGACCTATCTTATTGTAGTGCCAATGCAAACTACACTATCATAGTTCATCATGAGAACGTCGTGTGGAACTTTGTCAGAAGCTTTGCTAAGATCAAGGTAGATTATATCTACAGTATATTCCCCTGCCAATAATGAGTTATCTTGTCAGAAGAGATGAGATTTGTCTTACATGACACATAGCAAGTCTTCAAATTCCATACAAATAGTATGCTCTATTATCTGCTTTAAGATCTTTTCAGGTATTATGTTAGCTCACTGATAGATAATTACTGGGATTCTCTTTCTTCCCTTCTAGAAGAACGGGGCCAATTTTGTTCTTCTGTGGCACTCTTATATCTCCCTTATTCTCCAGATCTCCTCAAAGATAATGAACAGTCCTCATGAGAAAGATAATGAACAGACCTCATGAATTCCTTCCATATTCTATTGTGCATTTCATCAGGACATAGGGGTATGAACATTCAAATTAATTAGAAGACTGTTTACCACATAATTTCTGACTTCTTCCCTTACCTGTAGTGTTCATTCCTAGTCTATGATATTCAAATCATTTTATTTTATTGGCTGAAAAGACAAAAGTGAAATAGGAGTTCCTTTGCTTTTGTTGGCCATTCCTCCATCTAGAATGAAGAGCAACCCCAATGCCTCTTTTGACTTTCTTTTGCAACTGACATGTTTGAAGAAATCCTCTTGGTCTAACATAGGTAATCACGCCTCCAGCGCTTTCATTTCTTGTTACTCCTTGCTAATGAATTCCTTGCTAAACTCCATTGTCAAATCAACAGATGTTGATTTGGCCTCCCGAGAAAGCCATGACTGCTTACAAAACAGGCAGGGCAATGCTAAGGATAGAGGACAAACCATAAAATATTTACTAGGGTCCTCTTGAGAACACCTTGACTGCAACCATTTCAGCTGACCCCAATTGTACTTGGTATTTCTGAAATCAGAATGGGGAGGGAAATCTAAATTAGACATTTCAGAACAACTCTTCCC
This sequence comes from Vipera ursinii, assembly GCF_947247035.1. Lineage (NCBI taxonomy): Eukaryota > Metazoa > Chordata > Lepidosauria > Squamata > Viperidae > Vipera > Vipera ursinii. The sequence continues at coordinate 112,015,686 of NC_139512.1, read as the reverse complement.
TATTCCACTTTTTCACATCATGCAACAAGCAACAATAACTGCAGTCAATTATTACAAATTAATTTCTGAAGAGCACTAGCAAAGCAATTTCCTTGATGACTCATGAGGATTTTCAGAAGCAGTTCTAGCACTGATTGAAGCTCTGATGGGCATACTTGAAACTTCCCAGGTTTCAGAGAGTTTGACTTGCCATATCCAGGAGAAGAAACGGTTGAGCCCCACAGCAGAACGCTTTACTGCTAGGATGTATCATAGCAAGCCGTTTCTGGCATTCTGCCACAAGGGAAGCCAGCTGCACAGTTTCACCTGCAGCCATCTCAAAGGCCGCCTGCATCCTCAGCCTTTACCATCTTGGAAAATCTTGCTGCTTGCTCAGAGTACCAGTTTGCATCTGCTGGGAAGATACCATCCCTCACGAAGGGGACGCTCTAGTAGAGTTGTAAGTGGCATCTCAAACGAACAATAACATAGAAAACGGGAAGATTTTCTTCCTGAAGCTACAGCAGCCAGATTTCTCTTTCAGGAAGTAGTTCGAAGGCCTGAGAGGTTTGCAGAGAATGATGGCAGCCCCCTCCCTCCTCCCCCCCCAAATACATCATTCCCCTCCTTTGCCTAGGCAGGCACTGAATCTGCTCCCCAGGTGGATGTTTGCACGTTGGCGTGGAGATGAACGCCGCTCACAGCCGAACTCCCCTTTGCCCCGCCTACTGAGCGAGAGGATTGGGCGGATCGAAAAAAAGGGGGCTGCCATTGGGTCTCGTAGGGCCGCCCATCTGGCTGCCCCGTTTCAGGCTCGGTTGCATCACAGCGTGCGGATGCTGCTCTCTTCGAGCCAAAGCCAGAGAGCAGCGACGGCGAAAAGGCGATGCTGCTGCCAGGGCATCGCTGCGAGCCGAGCGCGCAAGGCGGGAGCAGGCAACCCAGCAGATCCGGCTTTGCATCCGCAACGAAAATCCTCTAAAGTGCAGGCCGAGGAGCCACACTAATTCAAGGAGAGCCCAAAGCCCGGACGGGGGAGTAACTCTGGGCAGCTTCTCTCCCTCCATTCATTGCCTGGCGAGGACGAATTCTATTACCCTCCTTGTGGGGCGGGGATTTCGGGCTGCTTTTCCACGCACGGAGCCTCAGGTAAACGGAGGTGTCGGCGAGGGAGCGAGCTGTACACTCCCGCGCTGCTCGATCGCTGGCGGGTCGGAGGGAGTCTCCTGCTGCCTGGATGCCTTTGTCCCTTCCCGCCAGGAGTTGGCTGGAGGCGGCCGAGCTTTTCTTGGGGGAGAGCATTAAGGGCCCCCACCCGTTCCCGCATCCTCTTGGAGCCGCTCTCGGTAGCCTCCTCCTCCTCCTCCTCCTCCTCCTCCTCTTTTTCCTCCCCCTCCTCCGTTCGGCAGCCCTTTCGGCTGGACAGCGCCAAAACGAAGTTTACCCGCCAGTCCGAAGACACCAAAGTTGCTGCCGTCGCCGCTGCAGGTAACGGAGCCCAAGCCGGCGGCCGGCTGGGAGAAAGCGGTAGTCTTTGCCTTCGGGGCAAGATGAGCTGCGAGGGGGCGACGCGAGGCCGGGTTAGGGGCTGACCCCCGCACGTCTCTCCCTGCCTTTCTCTCCCGTTCATCCTCCCGCGGGAAGGACGGCTCGAGCACCCCAGCTCACCCCCCGGGGGCAGAGAGACCCCCCGGGCATGCTGCCTGGAGGATGCTGTGGTTCCCGGTGAAGAAGATCCGGAAGCAATTCAAGTTGCTGCTGCTGCTGGTGCTGCTCACCTTCGCCGTGTGGTTCACCTACCTGCACATCAACCTGGTGCGCCAAGGCAAGGCGCTGCGCTTGCACTTCGCCTACGGCCGGGGTAAGCAAGTGGGCGGTCCCCTCCCCCCCCCACTTTTGATGCCTTTGCTTCCTTCCGCCCGGGAGCGGTACCCCACCTTGCTTGCTTGCAATTTCCCCAACTCTCCGATCCCCGCGCTATCCTTTGCTTCCCTTCTCAGCGTCTCTTCTGAATTTAAATATTGAGCCATCTGTAGAAGAGTTGCACAGAATCGTGCTCATCCTGTCTGGAGTGATTAATCTGGAATAATACCAACTCTCATGTAAAAGCAGTAGGGCAGGAATATTTGCAAAGCGAGGAAGGAAGTGCTGTCCTATGTTAGGGTGCGTAAATGGATTCAGGGGTAGCAAATAAGTGTTCCAAATTATCAGCCACCTTCTTGAGGTGGCTCATCTTTGTGTTTTGCGTATCTTGCTAATCTTTCCTAACTTTTCCCTTTGATCCATTATCAAATCAGTGTCTTTAATACCTTGGAAAAGAATATTCAGGGCATCCTGAATAGGCTTCATACCTGCTTGTTATCCAGGAATGTTCAGCATCTTAACTTCTGAGGCTGCATAATTGTTTATGTAAACTACATTCATACAGTCTCATTTGGAGGCTTAAGGCAGTGAATCACCTGTTTCGCCTCTGGCATATTTGAGAAGACTGTTTGGTGTAATAGTTAAAGGCACTGGACTAGGAGCTATGAGAATGAATTATTTTCACCTCTGAAACAATAAAACCAGCTAGGTCACTTGGGCCAGTCATTCTCTCTAAGTGCTAGGAAGAAGGTACTAGAAGAATCACTTTTCCTGGAAAATATTGCCAGGAAAACCACATAGGCAACCATGTAGTCACCATGGGGTTCATTTGAGAGACCAAAACTCATAGCGGGGAAACATAATTTGAGAAATGAGGAAGTCAGTTGGTTTTGTTGAAGAAGGCTGGGTTCTATTAAACCACTTGGTATTTTATTTTTTTTATGCTTGCATGATTGTAAGATGGCAAAACTTCTGAAGATATGTGTGCATGTACGTCAATAAATGGTGGTATTTCATAGCAAGGACCTGCAATTACCTGAATTGATCTCTGTTCAAGGGCTTGAATTGATCTCAGTTCAAGAGCAGCTGTCAGATTTTTATTTCTATCAATCCTGATCTGCTAAGGGACAGTCTCCCAGTTGCTGAGAATCTCTCTCTTTTAATGTTAACAGGAAAACTCTTGCAAACTCTGCAGCCCAACCCTATGCAGGTTTATTCTGAATCCCCCAAAGTGTTCAGCTGTATTTTGTAGCTAGGTTTGCAGGTTTCATTTCCCCATCTGAGTTCAGAGGAGCCCATAGAAGAGCTTCTGTGCACTTAACTGGTTCCAGAACTGAGGTCAGGCATTTGGCTACAATTTCCAACAAGCTGTCTAAAATCCTCCAGGTCTTTAGTCTTCGTGGCAAAATGTTTGTAACAGCAGCTCAATATTTCTTTAGAGCTGGACTGAGTAATGATTTCTGAATCCAGCACACAGAGCTCTACTGTATATCTTGGGGGGAAAAGGAATTCCTAAGAGCATGGAAAATGTAGCTTTTTTCTATCTGAGTCACTTGCTGAACTCATACATGGGGCTGAGAAAAGAGAAGCCATAGTCATAATGTCTTCTTTATGCCATTTGAATCTCAGGGGTGACAAAGGAGGGCTTTGATCTCATACAGATTAAGGAGGTAAGATGGGGGCATGTCCTTCTAGGTTGGTTATTTGCTGAACCAAATAATGCCTTAATGGACAAGAAGAAATGGGAGAAATGTCAAGAGGACAAAAAATAATGAAGTGGGTTAGGGAAAATCCTTACGGTTACTTCAAATGTTTAATTTTAAAAAAATGTTTTAAAACTTCTGGTTGCTGATCGACTAGAGGAAGTAGATTTTTTTTTGGAATGGCCATATAATCAGTTTAATTTTTAAAATAAAAACCAAGTTTGTGAATTTCACTGAGTCTATGAAAGATGACTTAAATTGTACGACAGACTTTTGCTCATTTGCTAAACCACAACGGGTAGTTGTCAGATAACACAACTGCAGCCAATTTTGATTTATTCAACAGATTATGATTAAGCCATGGTTTACTATGATGTTTCAGATTACCGTATCTGTAATTTACAAGCTCTGTGTTTCTTTTAATCACGGGGCATTTGTTATATCTTAGCAGGAATTTAATTTGGAGTCCTTTTTGCAACAGAAAAAAGAACGCATTAATGGACCTTCTTCTGACCTGAAATCTTAGATGCTACAGATTGACTGTACACTGTTCTACTATAGAGGATGATGGAAATAGATTTAAGAAGATTTTGGGACTTCAGCCTAAGTTCTTACTTGTTCTTCCATTCAGCTGCATTTTTTATAATTAATTGCTTTTTATTTTAGTTTTGCTTCAGGAAATAGAAGTGTAGTTTGAAGTAGCTTGGTTTACACCACAATGATCCAGGAAACATATTTAACTTATTACAAGTAGACACGTCAAAAAAATAATGCATAATGTGCCTAAAGTGATATACCACCTGAAGCAGTCCTCTGCTTCCCATCACAGCCATGTGCTACATCTGGCTCTGCTAACTGACATCTCTGCCTCCTGATCACCCCCTAGAAGGTTGAAGTGTCCTCCTTGGTCCTGCCTAGGTATTGTGTTATAAATGTGGAAATACACATAGCTGAATTGTCTCTATGTAAGAGGCAGTGTAGCAAGACATAATGGATGGTCTTACCGCATGGGCGGAGATGGTGCTCTTTAGGAGTATTGTAAAATTGGCTCTCCCGAAAAGCAGGTAGAAGGGCAATGTAAATGCACATCTGGTATTTTGAGATGCAGTCCTAAACAAATAATGGATAGAAGCAAGTGTGTCACTGGGATGAAATAAGATGGAGCTTGGCTGCAATAATTTTGCAGATCAGCATCTCTGGATTATTGCCTAAAGAATGATATAGTTAGTTCAAAACCCAAAGAGATCGGTGCATTAGGAAAGAATTCCTAGTACCTTAAGGGGAAACAAAGTGATTTCCACCAAGAAGATTGAAATTTAACTTGTAGGGTCAAACTACTTGATTTGAAAATTAATTTAAGCCATAGCTAGCATGTGCAAGTGCTATCTGCACTCAAGTTTTATTAATGCCAATCCAGTCTTTTCCTAAAGAATTGTACTAGAAATCCATTGTAGCACCTGAAATATGTCTGTTAAGAAACTTGATTGAATGGCTTCTAATGGGTCTATTATAGCAGGGGTGTTTTATAGCAGGGGTGTTTTATAGCAGGGGTGTTCAAACTTGGCCCTTTTATGACTTGTGGACTTCCACAATTCCTCAGCCAGGCATGCTGGCTGAGGAATTGTGGGAGTTGAAGTCCACAAGTCATAAAAGGGCCAAGTTTGAACACTCCTGTTCTATAGGCACATACCAGTTGGAAGCCATAATATAGCTGTGTTATTTTTTGGCTTAAAAACTTTTGGTTTACCTGGTAAACTGGTAATCAAAATGGCAAATTTGGATACTTTTGGTTTTTCTAAATACTTTTGCAGAACCTATGATTTTCATAAAACTGCTTGCTCATAATAATCAAGGGAGAATTACATCTGAAGTTATACACTTGGAACTGAACTTTAATCTCTATCTTCAGACAAACTGATGCTACAAAATTATTTTACAGGACTGTTTTTCTTTACATTGTAAACAGAGCCTGTGTTTTATGGTAAAATGTTTAAACGAGCCTATATTAGATATAAAAAATGGGGAGGAGGATTTTTAGAATTCCCAGTAATCTTTTATTGTTTATTGATCAAAGCTTATTGAATAAGTATGTGTATTGTGGATATTTTTTAAAAAATAATGATTAACCATTAGGAATTATTTGGAAATCTTACTTGTTTACATGCACATACAGTAGGTAGTCGTGCTAGTCGTTTCTGACTCTAGGGGCCGGTGCTCATCTCCGTTTCAAAGCCGAAGAGCCAGCGCTTGTCCGAGGACATCTCTGTGGTCATGTGGCCGGCATGACTAGATGCCAAAGGCGCAACTGAATGCTGTTACCTTCCCACCGTAGTGGTCCCTATTTTTCTACTTGCATTTTTACGTGCTTTTGAACTGCTAGGTTGGCAGAAGCTGGGACGAGTAACAGGCACTCACTCTGTTACGTGGCACTCAGGATTCGACCCACCAAACTGCCGACCTTCTGATCGACAAGCTCAGCGTCCTAACCCACTGAGCCACCGCGTCCCTATCATATCAAGATGCAAATTCCTTTTCTTCGATTTCATCATGTCTGATTCTCAGAGATTGCCTGGACAGTCCCAGCAGTTTTCTTGCCAAGGTTTTTCAGAAGTGGTTTGCCATTGCCTCCTTCCTAGGGCTAAGAGAAAGTGACTGTCCCAAGGTCATCCTACTGGCTTTGTGCCTAAGGTGGGACTAGAACCCTTATCTCCTGGTTTCTAGCTTAATACCTTAATCAGTACACCTCTCAAACTGAGTCTCCGTTTCAGCGTACAAAGAATGACTATATTCAGGAAATAAGAGAACAAATACATATGACTCTGGAGCTTACCAGTACTATTATAATTGTTTGATTTATGCAACTTTTTAACAGATGGGCATGGTGGTATGCCAATAGCTTTGGCTGGCCTGGAAAATGACTTTTATTGTAGCGGACACAACCTTTTTGGTTGTGTGAAATCAGCAGTAGCCTTTGCTCCCATTACCCACCAGCTTAGACTTAGAAGGCCCAATAGTTATTGGCTGCAGTCTTTCCCAACTGATCAGTTTAAAAAAGTAATAATGGATGACTTTTGTTCTGTCCCTTCTTCTTTGTCTTTTGGGGCCTGCTCTGCTCTATCTTATTCCCAGTATTTTTAAAATTAAGGAGTGGGAACCCGTGACCCTCTAGAATGATACTACTGAACTAACCAAGTCAGCCAACTTGACCATTGATGAGGAATGCTGGGAGCTGCATTCTCAATCACAGGCTCACTATTTCTCATTTATATGAAACTATCGTCCAGCTAAAGAATTGGATTTTGATATTAATATGCTGTTGACTCACGGGTATCTGAATTCAGTTCCAGAATGAGAATGAACAGTTGAAACTTAAAAATAGAGGTTCTGTAGGCTGGGAACCTGGCTGATCTGGAGAATATTATACAAGGTGTTCTGGACGGGATGTTTTTTTTGCCATGAAGAACCAGGTACAAAGCTTAGGGCAACCCTGTATTCATTGCAGCTTGAGAAGTACAGTCCAGAGTGGTTTTGACAGGATCCACCTTATTCAAAATCTGGGATTTTAATTAACATGTAAGATGAGATATCAATGCTTTATGTAAAGAAGAGATAGCTGCCACTGGTTTTTGGAGTGGAATTGTCTCTGAAGATAGCCTGGAAACTTGAACAAAATGTAGCTGGATGGATACAGAACGTCTGTAGACCCAATTCTTTTTCCCCAAAATATATATTTATTTCACCTGTCTGCCCTTTTATTACCTTAAAAAAAACCTCTAGTACTTTCTAGGTCCATTTCAAACTGCCAGACTGGAACTAGTAAGAATTTAAAGGTTAGCTGAAAGGCTTACTTCAGATCAATATACTAGAGAACTTTTAGGGAACTAGAACATTTTAGCAAAGACTGTAAATCTGTTCCAATCAGCTGATGCTTTAGTTTTGGCATTTAAATAGTGCCTGGAGATCTTCTTCTTGAAATCAGTTTTATATGATGAAATAGGTTAATAATTTATCAATGTCTTTTCTAATAGGTAAATAATTCGAGAAGGCATTCATTCTTCTAAAAAGGACTTTAAAATGAAAAAATCTTAAGCAGTAGTATCATAAGATTGACTTCTGTTGCATCATCAGTATAGTACCTTGAATAGAGTACAACATTCATGCCAAAACTGAAATGTTAGCTTTAACAGAGCCTTGGTGGAGCAGTGGGCTAATGCCTCCTTAAGTAACACCAGCTGCCTGCAATTAGTGCAGGTTCACATCCCACCAGGCTCAAGGTTGACTCAGCCTTCCATCCTTCTGAGGTAGGTAAAATGAGGACCCAGATTGTTGGGGGCAATTAAGCTGACTTTGTAATAATGCCGCTTGGGGTGTGTGTGAAAGCCCTAATAAGCAGGCATATACATAGAATGAAGGCTACTGCTAAGTTTGTAAGCCGCCCTGAGTCTTCAGAGAAGGGCGGGATATAAATGGAATTAAAATAAAAATAAAAAATAAAATTATTCTGTTTCTAAGTAATCTTGGGCTGCACAGCCACACAGAGAATTTAGTCATTTTGTTGCTCCAAAACTGGAAGTTTTTAAGAAGAGACTGGACAGCCATTTGTCCAAAATGGTATAGGGTTTTCTGCCTGAACAGGGGGTTGGACTAGTTGACCTCCATGTCTTCTTCTTCTTCTTCTTCTTCTTCTTCTTCTTCTTCTTCTTCTTCTTCTTCTTCTTCTTCTTCTTCTTCTTCTTCTTCTTCTTCTTCTTCTTCTTCTTCTTCCTATTATTATTATTATTATTATTATTATTATTATTATTATTATTATTATTATTATTATTATTATATAGGAGTATCTGCTACTGCCATTGCAAGGACATATAAAAAAGAAAGAAAAATCCCTGTTAAAATGACTTTTTTTAAATTAATATAATCAGCTTTATTAATTATTTATAATCTCTTTGAATAAATTCTTTTTTTTATTAAAAAGTTTTATAAAAATTACAATATAATCCCCAAAACCAACCCACCCCAAACCCCCTCTCTCCGATGAAGCTACCGTGAATGTAGACTTTTTGACGAAACTTTATGAAAATCACATAATTTCTAAAAGTGTATATTCTGGTGGTGTTTGTGCTCATGTTCAGTTCAATAAGATGATGGTTTGTAAGCAAGGTAAAGTTGGATATTTTATTTTCCTAATACCCAAGTGCTTCAACTACTGATTTTAAAAATTATTTTCTGCTTTGATAAACCTGGTAACTGAATATAGCAACATTCTGAAACTACTTCCACTGCTCAGTATGTGGAGACAGATAGAAGGGTGTAAAGTGCTAGAAAGTAGAAAATAAAAGAATGAAAACCTTTTTATAAAACATCAAGGGCATATTTTTCCACTTTGGTAGATGATGTATCTTCTTACTAGTTGCTTTTGGAACAAGTGTAAATGACTGCTCAGAATAGTATGCAACTTGAGTAAATATATCAGCTTGATCTATTTTGAAGATTTTGTTACAGCTTGTTGCCTTATATATCTGTTTTCTTCTCTTCAGACGAGTAATTTAAGAACAGGGTCTAAAGCAGCCTTCCCCATCTCGTGCTTTTTCCATTTCCCAAAGATATCTGGGAACTCCATGAGTTGTGTGAAAACAGTTGTGATTAGTCTCAAGATGAAATTGAAAACATGAGGAAGATGTGCACTTAAGATTAAACATTGGTTTGGAACAATAAAAGTTGATAATTTTTTTTGCACTACATCTTCCCATCGTCTCCTAATATTTCTGGGAGATAATTCTTCAGATCATTGCTATTGCCACTGAAACCTCATCCTCACCAAAATGAGGGAGCTGCCTGGGCTGTATCACTTTGGTTGCTGAGAGGCTAGTGACTAAAGTTCCTCCATAATCATATTCCCCTTTGAACATTGCAATTCAGATACTGCTTTTACATCTGCATGCATTAGCTGGCTTTATATCTCAGACCAAGCCATGATGTGCCTTATTCAGTTGTGGTTTAGTATAATGCATGAATCCACTTTGGTTTGTAAACTATGATTTATGACTTAGCACAATGTGAAATCCAGCCATTAACTTTTATTTAAAAATTCCTCAGTCACATGAATTTAATTTAATTTAATAATTTAATTTAATAATTTAATTTGTATACCGCCCTTCTCCCGAAGGACTCAGGGCGGTGAACAGGGCAATACATAATAAAAAACCAGGATACATGTGCATTTGGTTGTTGGTGAAAGTAGAACTCTGGATTCATACCACAATGAGAGACGTGTGAACTCAGACTTTTGCTCACTTTAGACTTAGTGTAATGAGCAGAAGCAGCCATTGTCATGTCTTATCTAAGCTCAAATATTTTACTCAGAAACCTATATTAAAGCACGGCCCATCAAGAAGTAAAATTTTGATTTTGCCACTTCAAAATTAGTTTTGAGCTGTGTCAGCTCTTAAGAATGAGTAGGTGGAGGAAATACAAACGTATTACAGGAATTTTACAGAACTCTATGCCACAAAACCACACACCTATCGGAGGATAAATCAGAATGTTCTCTGAAGGCTTAATCTATTGAAACCACTAGATGTCATTGATTATTAACTACATAGGCTGAATTTAAGAAGATGTTGTAGATAATCAAATTCTCCTGATTGCACATGCTCCCCATTATATCATTCTTCTTCCAGCAAGTATTCAGAGAAAACCAATGACAGTGTTTTTCATAACAGAGTGTTAGTAAGAACAGCAACTGTCATTTGTTTTTACTCATGGTGATACCTGTCTTTGAATGACAATACAAATAATGAATAATGATTTCAGAACTATACATAGTTTCAATATCACGCTTCCACTTCCGAGGCATGCTGAGTTAACATCCATTACAATTCTAAGTTAATGTTGTAATGCTGTTTTGCAGAAGTTAATCCTTGGAGATCCGTGATATAAGCTGGAGTACTCATTGATCAAATTTACAAAACACAGACTTAAGAGAGTAGGTGAACATTTTATGAGGGGTGGAGAAGCAGTTTAGAGCTGAAACAAAATATTAAAAGACAAATACCAAATGTTAAAAAAGGTAAAGTTTCCCCCGCACATGCGTGCTAGTCGTTTCCAACTCTAGGGGCCAGTGCTCATCTCCATTTCAAAGCTGAAGAACCAGCACTTGTCCGAGGACGTCTCCGTGGTCATGTGGCCGGCATAACTAGATGCCAAAGGCACATGGAATGCTGTTACCTTCCCACCGTAGTGGTCCCTATTTTTCTACTTGCATTTTTTACGTGCTTTCGAACTGCTAAGTTGGCAGAAGCTGGGATGAGTAACAGGTGCTCACTCTGTTACGCGGCACTCGGGATTCGACCCGCCAAACTGCCGACCATCTGATCGACAACCTCAGCGTCCTAACCCACTGAGCCGCGTCCCTTACCGAATGTTACTGAAAGGTAAAAAAAAGTCCAATATGTTAACTTAGAAGAACTGAACCATCGTAAATGCCACATTTCCCCCAGCTGTCTACACTAAACAGAAATGAGGCTGTAAGTGCTGGGAGTGATTAAACTGTTGGAAGAAAAGACAGGTTAAATGAAGTTTGTTACTTAGAAAAGAACAAAATAGTAATGGGCTGCTGGTTTAAGTAATTATTCTGTACTCTTCAGAACAATTGTCATTCATAGTGTGAAGGCTAAATTCTTTAAGATTTTTGGTTGTGAAAGGATGCAAAAAAATTCTCTAGTAAATTCAACAGGGTAATTTTGTTTGCAGTGATATAATACAGATAATATTTTATTAGGGCTGAATTCACAATATTATCTAATCAAGAACTGAAGGGGTGGCTGTTAATCACATGTTTGCCCAATGTCTCATTTTTTCCCCATAGGGAAATCATTAGCCTGATCAGTCTGTTATCTGCTGATTGCCCTTATGTTGAAATATGAGTTACTGCTTTGTTCAAAAATAACCACAGATCCTGGATATGATGTAACAGAAAGCTACGATTAACTGTGGTTTTCTAGCTTATTCTGTAATATATGTGGAGGGGGAAAGTGCCAGGAAAGGAGTTATATATAGGTAAATACAACACAGGTGCATCCTGATTTATTAGCCCTTGATTTGATCACCTGAAAGTGTCGCATATGCTTACCTGAGCTTGTGAGGAACAGCATTATGAAGAAAGAGTAATAAAAAAGATATAAAAGGATCTTTGTTTCTTAAAATAAAGCTCTTGACTTCAGAATACTATTTTTGTGTTGAGAGGAAGATATGAATTAGGTGATTTATATGGTTTCAGTGGCTAAAAGAAAAATGGGAAGATAACTGAGAACAATGTAATGGCAAAGTACTGACTTTCTCCTCGTCCTTCAGACCTGTAGGAAGGTTGACACTTAAGGACTTAAAAAAAGAAAAAAGAAAATACACAGAAAAAGCAGAGACAGAAGAACAGTGGAACATTCTATTTTTTTTAAAAGGTGCTTCCATGTTGGAGGTCAATAAGTTTCAGAGTCAAAGAAAATCCAAGTCTATTGGCAACATTGTGTAGGACAATTGATAAAAAGTGAGAAAATTAAATGGAGGGGTATTGAACATTGCCAGATTTGGATCACAGGTATTTATTTATTTATTTATTTATTTATTTATTTATTTATTTATTTATTTATTTATTTATTTATTTATTTATTTATTTAATATACCGCCCTTCTCCCGGAGGACTCAGGGCGGTGTACAGAGCAATAAAGTAAGAATACAATAAAGCAATAAAGTGAGAAAATTTTAAAACCCAAATCCATCAGGCCAGGCTGGCTTGTTGGAATAGATAAGTTTTTAGATCACGCCAGAAGGAGCGAAGGTTGGGGCCATCCGGATTTCAGCTGGTAAGCGGTTCCAAAGGATTGGCGCACCCACCGAGAATGCTCTCCCCCTGGTGGTGCCTGCCATAAGTTTTTATTATCCGTCAGATCCAACAATTTGTTTTTCAGTGGTCATTGTCTATAGTAATTTTCAAAAATCTACCCTCCCTACATTTTGTTTCACTCTTCTAATTCTCCCGCATTTAACAGTGTATGTGTGTGTTTGTGTGCAGCATACTTCTTGCATCTGTTGATACGAAACCTTGAACAATATCAATTTTAAAGCATTTAAGATGTTACAATAGTTGTGTTTGCTGCAACTTTTACAGAAATGGCTACATTTATAGTGAGGCAATACTGATTTTATTTTGTGTTCCTATTAATATGAATTTATAACAACCACTCCAGGCTACAAAAATGCCTACAACCATTAGATGGCAGTTAAGAGATAGGGAAGAAATAACTCCCTGATTCCATCTACATGTTGTTTGAATTTTTGCAGATTTGGCAGTCCAATGCCAGACCAGCTAACCTATACTAATTATTACTAACAATAATTGAACAGGATTCTGAAAACTGGTTTAGAGTCCTTATTTTTCTCATCTGCCTCATTCAGCCTAGATAAAGGCTGAACCTAAACCCAAAGAGGTTTATTTTATGCAATTTCTTTCTTGCCAATAAAATGCAACTATGATTAATTCAAAACAATTCCAGCTTTTTCTTGCTGTCTTTTGATATTATTGAGAGGATGGGGAGGGAAGGGAACGCCTTAGTGAACATGAACATCATAGCTTTTGTTATTCTAAAAGTTGGGTGTTTAGGTCAATTTATAAGCACTTTGTCATTGGAAACCTGTAGAATAGAATTTGCAAATAAACAAGGATAACATTTAACATGTTAAAAGGCACCGTGTATTGAATTTAATTCTAGAACAAAAGGGAAAAAAATAACACTACAGTATAGGTGCCTTTTTCTGCCTGGTGGAAAAAGAAAGACAGTTTAAGTACCGTAGTTTCTTTCTCTTGATAACCCTGAGCTGTTTCTGAAATCAGAGGTCTACTAATTCCATAAGCCACATGTTTACTTTCTTCAAAACTGTGTAGGGGAAGTCACCATGGAGATACCAATCTGTGTTTTTTATTCAGTATAATTTCTGTTTTCAATGGAAAGTACAGAGAGTACTTTTGTATGCGACCTATAAGCATGTAAAGAAGAAACAAATTTGTTTCCTCTTGTTAAATCGATGAAGCAGGTCTGAAGGTAAGAAAATGAGTTCTTCTGTTGAAATGGGAATATTTTACTTCCTTCCATTTTTTCAGTCTGTGTCTTACAAAAATGATTGCTGCATCTTCAGTAAAAATGTGGACACGTCAGGATTTGAAATTCAATGCAGGAGAATTTCACTAAGACTCAGGATATTTTTTTAAAAAAAGATATAAGAGTGCAGGTGGAATTAGGATTATGCCTGTATGAGATTCTTTTCAAGCTAAATGCTTTCATCAGCGTTGGAATGAAACCAAAAGTTCATAGACAGAAGGAAGAGATGAGGCTGGAAAAAAATGAATATAAATAGTTAAGATAAGGAAAAAAGAGTTTAGATCAATAACAAAGTCAGAGATGCAAATAAAAGGGCCCTCTTGAAATTGTGATTTATAGAAATAAAAATATCTGTAGCAGTGATAATTGTCAAATTATTCTGTAGGCAGATCCAGAACAGCATCTGTTGTAGCTTGCTTGGATGGAGAAGTATTGTCACTCAAAGAGCTTATGTTCTCCTTCTATCTAAACAATTGTTCTGTACAACCTGAAGATTAAATTAATGAAAGGAGGAGAAATAACATTTAAGAGTCAGATTTGAAATCTGCTCCCAAAGCTGACTCAATTACAGTTTAAAGAGGGCAATCTGAGGGTCTCACAAAGTTCTATTGTGATCAGTGGTTAAGGCACCAGAGAAGAAATCAGGAGATGGTGAGTTCCAGTTCTACCTTAGACACAAAATCCTGGTGGGTGACCTTGGACCAGTCACTCTCTCTCAGTCCAACCCACCTCACAGGGTTGTTGTTGTGGGAATAATAAGAAAACAAAGAGTATTAGGTAAGTTTGCCTCCTTGCGTTATTTATAAAAATAACAAAGAAATAAAGAAATAGCTTTTGTTGTGTTGAAGGAAAAGTCTTCATCAGGGTTCAGTCCAAGCCGGGGATAAACAACATGGTGACTGCTTTAGGAAGAAGGTTACAGTTTATTGAAGAGGAGAGCCAGACAGGAAGATGGCTCTGGAAGAAAAGAGGCTGAGCACATGTAGGGAGTGGGTTTTTATATCCTCTGGAGCCTTTTGTTTGGAGTCGTTTCCTGTTCCTGTTTTGAGGCTTTGACCTATGTCATGTATTTTGACCTGTGTCCCTTTGGCATCTTTGAGTTAATCCTATTATGTCCTGTCTTACAGTTTGGGTGGGGTATGTAGATTTTAGGTGTTTTTGTCTTCTTAATCTTCTAGCTTCAACTTTCCTGAGTGGTTTACATCTGCATTTCTATAGAGCTGGTTTCTGCTTGAGGGAGGGAGACTTGGGGCTCTTAAGAGGCATGCTTGTCTACCTCTTTAAGATCCTTTGAGGAAATATATTTTTCTGCCCTTTTAATATTTCCTTCTCTGGGGGGCTAACTTCCCACAGTTGATTAACTGTGATTTGTTGAACAAGCCACAATGATCTAGGTTTACATGTCATACCAAGTTATAAACCATGGTTAACCAACCACAGAAGCTGGATTTAATTGTAGAACAAAAGGAAAAAACACTGCTGTACAGATGTATATTTCTGCCCGGTGGGAAGAGAAAGTTTGTCATTTCTTTCTTTTCTGATAACAGTCATGCTGTTGTCATGCTAAGATAAAATGGAATTAAAAAATTAATTATGGATTATATTTCAATTCCTTGGGTTAAGTAAGTAATCAAGAGTGAGTTATGAAGATATAAAACAGGGATGGGCAGCTATGGCCTCTTTATGACATGTGGATTTCAACTTCAAGATTCCTGAGCCAGACAGAATTCTGGGACTTGAAGTCCATAGGTCGTAAGGAGACCATGCAAACTGCTTCCTTTCTTTGTGTAATCAGTACTCTAGTGGGCATATACCCAGTATATTAAAGTCAGATCCATCAACTGTTCAATGTTGTTGTTGTTGTTAGCTGCGAAGTCGTGTCCGACCCATCGCGACCCTATGGACAACATTCCTCCAGGCCTTCCTGTCCTCTACCATCTTCTGGAGTCCATTTAAGCTCACGCCTACTGCTTCAGTGACGCCATCCAGCCACCTCATTCTCTGTCGTCCCCTTCTTCTATTGCCCTCGATCTTCCCCAGCATTAGGCTCTTCTCCAGGGAGTCCTTCCTTCTCATTAGGTGGCCAAAGTACTTGAGTTTTAGCTTCAGGATCTGGCCTTCTAAAGAGCAGTCAGGATTGATCTCCTCTAGGACTGACCGGTTTGATCGCCTTGCAGTCCAAGGGACTCGCAGGAGTCTTCTCCAGCACCACAGTTCAAAGGCCTCAATTCTTTGGCGCTCAGCCTTTCTTATGGTCCAACTTTCACTACCATACATTGCAACTGGAAAGACCATAGCCTTGACTATACGCACTTTTGTTGACAGGGTGATGTCTCTGCTTTTTAGTGTGCTGTCTAGATTTGCCATGGCTTTCCTCCCCAGGAGCAAGCGTCTTTTAATTTCTTGGCTACAGTCCCCATCTGCAGTGATCTTGGAGCCCAGGAAAATAAAATCTGTCACTACCTCCATTTCTTCCCCATCTATTTGCCAGGAATTGAGAGGGCCAGATGCCATGATCTTGGTTTTCTTAATGTTAAGTTTCAACCCAAGTTTTGCACTCTCCTTCTTCACCTGCAACAAGAGGCTCTTTAGTTCTTCTTCACTTTCTGCCATTAGAGTGGTATCATCTGCGTATCTTAGGTTGTTGATATTTCTTCCGGCAATCTTAATTCCAACTTTTGATTCATCTAGCCCTGCCTTTCTCATGATGTGCTCTGCATATAAGTTAAATAGGCAGGGCGACAGTATACAGCCTTGCCGGACTCCTTTCCCAATTTTGAACCAATCAGTGGTTCCGTGTCCAGTTCTCACTGTTGCTTCTTGACCCGCATATAGGTTTCTCAAGAGACCAATAAGATGGTCTGGTACTCCCATCTCTTTAAGAACTTGCCACAGTTTGTTATGATCCACACAATCAAAGGCTTTAGCATAGTCAATGAAGCAGAAGTAGATGTTTTTCTGGAACTCCCTAGCTTTCTCCATGATCCAGCGTATGTTGGCAATTTGATCTCTAGTTCCTCTGCCTCTTCGAAATCCTGCCTGCACTTCTGGTAGTTCTCGATCCACATACTGCTGAAGTCTAGCTTGTAGGATTTTAAGCATGACTTTACTAGCATGAGAAATGAGTGCAATGGTGCGATAGTTTGAACATTCTTTGGCACTGCCTTTCTTAGGAATTGGAATGTAAACTGATCTTTTCCAATCCTGTGGCCACTGTTGAGTTTTCCAAATTTGCTGGCAAATTGAGTGTAGCACTTTTACTGCATTGTCTTTTAAGATTTTGAATAGCTCAGCTGGAATACTGTCACCTCCACTAGCTTTGTTGTTGCTCAGCTTTTCTAAGGCCCACTTCACTTCACATTCTAGGATGTCTGGCTCGAGGTCAGTGACCACCTCATTGTGATTATCAGGGACGTTAAGCTCATTCTTGTATAGTTCTTCTGTGTAATTTTGCCACCTCTTCTTAATCTCTTCTGCCTCTGTTAGGTCCCTGCCATTTTGGTCCTTTATCATGCCCATTTTTGCATTAAACGTTCCCTTCATTTCTCCAATTTTCTTGAAAAGATCTCTGGTCCTCCCTATTCTATTGTTTTCTTCTATTTCTTTGCACTGTTCATTTAAGAAGGCATTCTTATCTCTTCTAGCTATTCTCTGGAATTCTGCATTCAATTGGGTGTATCTTTCTTTTTCTCCCTTGCCTTTCGCTTCCCTCCTTTCCTCAGCTATTTGCAAAGCTTCCTCAGACAGCCATTTTGCTTTCTTGCATTTCTTTTTCTTTGGGATGGTTTTGGTTGCTACCTGTTGTACAATGTCACGAACCTCTGTCCATAGTTCTTCAGGCACTCTGTCTATCAGATCTAATTCCTTAAATCTATTTGTCACCTCTACTGTATATTCAACAGGGATATGATTTAATTCATACCTGACTGGCCTAGTGCTTTTCCCTACTTTCTTCAGTTTAAGCCTAAACTTTGCAAGGAGAAGCTCATGGTCTGAGCCACAGTCAGCTCCTGGTCTTGTTTTTACTGACTGTATAGAGCTTCTCCATCTTTGGCTGCAGAGCATATAGTCAATCTGATTTCTGTGTTGACCATCTGGTGATGTCCATGTGTAGAGCCGTCTCTTGGGTTGTTGGAAAAGAGTGTTTGCTATGACCATCGTATTCTCTTGACAGAATTCTATCAGCCTGTGCCCTGCTTCATTTTGCACTCCAAGGCCAAACTTGCCTGTTATTCCAGTTATCTTTTGGCTTCCTACTTTAGCATTCCAATCCCCCATGATGATAAGAACATCATTTTTTGGTGTTAGTTCTATAAGGTGCTGTAGTGCTTCATAGAACTGGTCAATTTCATCCTCTTCAGCACTGGTGGTTGGGGCATAGACTTGGACTACTGTGATATTGAATGGTTTCCCTTGGATTCGAACTGAGATCATTCTGTCATTTTGAGGATTGTATCCCAGTATTGCTTTTCCTACTCTTTTATTGACTATGAAGGCTACTCCATTTCTTCTGAAGGATTCTTGCCCACAGTAGTATACCTGATGGTCATCTGAATTAAATTCACCCATTCCTGTCCATTTTAGTTCGCTGATACCTAAGATGTCAATGTTCAGTCTTGTCATCTCTTGTTTGACCACGTCCAGTTTTCCTTGATTCATGGATCTTACATTCCAGGTTCCTATGGAGAAAAAATCTTTACAGCATCGGACTTTCCTTTCACCACCAGACACATCCACAGCTGAGCGTCCTTTCGGCTTTGGCCCAGTCGCTTCATTCTTTCTGGCGCTACTAGTACTAGCCCTCTGCTCTTCCCCAGTAGCATATTGGACACCTTCCGACCTGAGGGGCTCATCTTCCAGCGTCATATCGTTTTGCCTTTTGGTACTGTCCATAGGGTTTTCATGGCAAAGATACTGGAGTGGGTTGCCATTTCCTTCTCCAGTGGATCACGTTTTGTCAGAACTCTCTGCTATGACCTGTCCGTCTTGGGTGGCCCTGCACGGCATACCTCATAGCTTCATTGAATTACGCAAGCCCCTTCGCCACGACAAGGCAGTAATCCATGAAGGGGATTCAATAGAATGTTCAATAGAATGTGATTATTTCTTGTTCATTAAATTCATCTTTTTTTCTGACTGAAAAATATCATTGTTTGCAGACATTTTAATCCTACCTGGCAGGAATACTGCAATGCAGCATGTGGACATTGTTAAGATACATAGTTTTGCTTCATGCCAAAAATGAGACATAAATTTAATAGGGAGTTAGCACAGCATTGTGTTGCCTTGCCTGCTAGAGGAAATGCAGTATTACACTCCAGTCACCAGATGGGGAGATTAAGGCGCAACACTATGATTTTTCCAGAAGTAGTGCTGAACAAGAGCTGCTATTGCCAGGTAATGCCAGATGGCATGGGAGTGAGGGGAGGGGGATGAAGGATGAGAGAAGGCAAATGAATCAAGAGAGAGAGCAACTTCTTCTGAGTCATTGCTAGACAATATGATGCCTCCCAAGTGTTTTAGGTTACAATTTCTTGCTACTAGCTTTTTCCTTGGGTTGGATGCAAGTTATATCTATTTATTTGATTTCTATATCTCCCCCCCCCATCTCAACAAGTTGAGAGTTGATATCCAAAGCATCTGAACAGTGCTAGATTATCTAAATCTATTTTTGGTGTGAGTGAAGCAGTTTGGGAGGATTGATTGATCGTGTGCCATCAAATCAGTATCAACTCTTACTGACCCCACATATCTTCTCCAGTATGATCTGACCCCAACCTGGACCTTCAGGTCTTCCAATAGTGCACCCCTTGCTACTGTAATTCAGTCCATTTACCTTGCTGCTGATCATCCTCTTTACTTTTCTACTACCTTTCTCAGCATGAGAGCGTTCCCCAGAGAGCTTGCTCTTGATGTTGGAGTCTTTCAAATGCTAAGAAACCACAAGCACACCCCTGAATTGTTGTTCCTGTTTGCTTCAAGCTGACCTTGTGCTGATGCCAGATGATGGAAGGCTAACCTCCCACTGACCTCCAGTTGTGGAAGAAGATGCAGATGACCATCTGCTGTAGCAACTGGGTAGCTTAGTTGCACAGTAGTGGTTGGCAGGGAAATCAGTTATCAGCTAACTGGAGTAACAGAGGGAGAGATATTTAAATCCGACATCTGTTTAATTGACTGGAAGGAGGTAGTGAAGAACGGAGAGAAAATATGATGATAGTATATAAAAATCTTTCTTGCTTTTCTGGGCTACAGAATAACTACTCTGACTGATTAACTGTTATATTCAGTTTTTCTAAATATCCTTTCTCCACCCATTATGCACACTTGTGTCACTATTGAAACATATTTCTGTTTCTGAAAATTAGTCTAGTGTGTTCCCAAGAGTCCAGGTCCTAAAAAGCTTACTTTGTAAACCATTTTCCCAGAAAAAAATATATCTGCATGGCAATACAAATCTAATCTTCCATATTGCTCATTGAAAAAACATGAGCACAGATGTTGGGAACTTTCTTCTTCTTCTTCAGGGAGTTGAGGAATGATCAAATGGAGGATATTTGATGGTTGGGTAAAATGCAGCAGGAGGGAAAATGGGAGAGAAATTGCAAGCTTCTATGTCTGAGCAGTAGAAGCTAAAGATTCAGAAGAGAAATATATTTCAGGTCTGGCTTGATTTAAAAATATTGAAATTATCCTTGTGAAAACATGTACAGGTTAGGTTACAGGGCAAACGTTTTTGTTCATTGAACATCCTGGAGGAAATTCATGACAAACCATTTTGGTATTGCTGCCAATTGAATCACATGGAGTATCCACAAAATCACCCTGAAACTCTGGTTTACCTGTATTCCACATTTTTGTACATCAGCCATTTGTGGACTATGGCTAGAAAAAGAACATTGTATTAGTTAGGCCATAATGTTTGGAGAACTTTCTTAAATAAGGAGTGCTTGCAAGTCTCTCTCTGTTTTGGTTTAGGTACTCTAACATTGCACAAGTGGTATAATCAACCAGACAAGACTTTTGCCACATTAGTAAGGGCTGGAAACATATTGATCCTGATTAGTTCATGGTTTTCAAAGGGCTTTTCTATAATTATGGTTTTGTTTTCATTCTGCCACCAGTTCTGATTTTTCCAACTATGCCATTAAAGTTGGATAACATAAGATCTGAAAGTTATTTCATTGAAGTAAAAAGTTGTTTTCAGATATTAGAAACTCATACTGAAAAGTCCTCTGTGAAACTGGAGAGAAATGGATGTTGCTTTGGCCTGAGAGCTATGATTTCATATGCCAATGTGAAGTGTACTCTTTGCCTGTCTAATGTAAGTCCTTCAGACACCATCACCCCTTTTTTTTAAAGGGAAGAGTCTCAGAAGGACTGCTTGCCTTAAGGTCATGTCTTTGAGTCCTTCCACATCATCCCATTCTCATCTCCTGCTATTATCCTTACCAATCCCATCTTGAATTTCTTCCATCAGGGCAATGAGGTTTGCCTTAGTGCCTTGCCTTCCTTGTTTTCCCCACTCCATTGTTTCTTTTTGTAATGAGGGAAAACTCATGTAAAAAACTCTAGCTGGCCACTATCTGGGAAGCAGTAAAGCTGCTGGATGATGTGATTCTGGAGCAGTGTTTTTCAACCTTGACAGCTTTAAGATGTGTGCCACTCCAACTCCCAGAGTTCCCATGCCAGTCTGGGAGTTGAAGTCCACACATTTTAACATAGCCAAGCTTGAAAAACACTGCTGGAGTGGATAAGGGGATGGTGGCAGAGGGCAAAGGCATCTCCCAACTGGCAGAAGGGAGGAAGCAGAAATTCTAGTTGAAGCAGATTAGTTGAAGCAGAAATTCACCCCGTGGCAAATTACAGGCCCACTACTGGCCCAATAATGCTTGGGAATTCCTGGAAGCCAGGAACTTAGACCAGGAACTCAGTCTTCAACAGGCACATAGAGATGAACAACATTTAAACACAATTCAAAAGAAAAATAAAGCTAAAAAGGGAACAAAAAGTTCAGAACAACGCTCATCAGCAATCAACACCTAGATAAATAAGGATTAACACCAAGATCAATACCAAACAGTCAAAGAGTAAACAATACCCTAATCAAGGAAGTAGCAACTCAGACAAAAATCAAACAGTAAACAACAGCCTAATAAAGGAACTACCAAGGAGAAAACAACACCTCCAACAATATTGAAGGATAAAGTTTATTCTTTTATAAATTGTATAAAAGAATAACACCAATGAATTGTAACACTAAGGTATGAGGCTAACTGTATCCTGCCCATAAAAGTGACTCACAAATGGTAATCAGTAAAAACAATGTATTATGACTTGCTAAAAGCTTCCCAGGAGACTGGAACTTACTATCAGTAAGAAAGGAACATCGGCCCAAGGTGAAAATTACAAGTAAACAAAATAAGATAGTGACAGATGTAAGGAAGTTGTCAGAATAAGTCTTTTTGAAATGTTAAAAGCTTCAAAGATCTTTTAGAGATGTAAAAAGACTTCAGAGAATGACTTAAGTTTCTTAGGGGTGGCATGTATCCTGAAAAAAGTATAAAATGCCTGGTTTGAAACTTGCTCAGTGCTCTCTTGGAACCCAGTCCAACTTGGCAAGGGTCTAAGAGGCTGCTTTTGTAAACGCTTTCCTTTTTTAATTTTCAATTTTCTTTTCAATAAATCTTTGTTTTGTTAACCAAACTTGTCTTCGAGTTGTGAGTATCAAATTTTGGGTTTTTAAATCTCACAATATTGACTGGGCAAACTACTATATATAAGCAACGAGCAAGTCCCACTCCCTTCTAGCACTGAAGATGTTACCTAATCTGGCAACAAAATATTTATAAAAGCAAACAAGCAAGCTCAGACAGTGCCAAGGACCCCACAATGTGGGATGCATATTCCCACATTCCTTATATGACTGATGAGCTTTTGTTGCAAAGGAAGCACAGTCCAATTTCTTCTCTGGTACAGCAATGGCTCACTTTGCTGATCTCTAATCAACCAAGTGGGGAATGTACAGAAAGGTTAATTATTTGTTAAATTGGCCAATTCTAAGCAGATGCACTTTATATGTGCAGAGTGTTTGCACATGTTGTTTTTCCTGCTGTCAATAGAATTATTTTGGAAATTCTGACATGCAAAATGGTTGTGATAGTTGGTAAATAAGATTCTGCCTGAAAAGGTAGACTGGGAGATTTCATAGAGTTCTAGCACTTTTTAATTTTAAAGTCCCAGATTAAGTTTTTGGCAGGCTAGTTGTGCATCAAGATGACTAGATGTGCACATTTCTACTGCACAATGCATAAAGAGGATATGCCAGGCTCTTGCACTGTAGCATTTATAAATCTGAATCCTGATCACAAGGGGATTATGTTCCTGATAAAATAAACCTTCTTCTTATCTTTTACAAGTAGATAATTACTTTTCTCTGCCTAATTTAACGCAGAGATTTCTCAGCTGAAATAATGAGACTGTTACCACACTTTCCAGGTTGCAAAGCATATCAAGTCAATGAAGTGGGGATTGTTGTAGGGAGTCAGATAAAAAAATACTCCCACCCATGAAATGATTCTTAATGGAGATTGCCAATACTTTTGCTGGCTGGAGATTTGCCTGGCATGTGCCTCACTGAAGGGAATGATTTAGCACGTTAGGTCATTGCAGGAGTCAAACAGAAGATAAGTTTTATTTGCACTGAGCTGTAAACAGCAGCTTTAATAGATTCACTTGCAGAATATTAATGGCCTGGCAATCGACAAAGGGAAAAGGAATATGGATTTAGGAAGAGAGATCCGGTTGTACAGGGAAAGGGGTTTTGAGAAGCATTTATTGGAAAGCAGGTAAATAGAGCGAGATTAAGTTTATAAGTTATAGGTGACATAACTCGAAGATTGGCTCAGAGTAGGAAAGAAGCTGAGGACTGGCAGTCCTTCCTATAGATTCTTTTATCCTACTGTATTATTTTATTTATTTATTCAATTTCTATAGCTACTCTTCGCAGACAAGTGCTCTGGGTGGTGTTAATTAATTATTAATGCAAGAATACCCCACCTTCTTAAATGAACAGTGCAAAGAAATAGAAGAAAACAATAGAATAGGGAGGACCAGAGATCTCTTCAAGAAAATTGGAGAGATGAAGGGAACGTTTCATGCAAAAATGGGCATGATAAAGGACCAAAATGGCAGGGACCTAACAGAGGCAGAAGAGATTAAGAAGAGGTAGCAAAATTACACAGAAGAACTATACAAGAATGAGCTTAACATCCCTGAAAATCACAATGAGGTGGTCACTGACCTCGAGCCAGACATCCTAGAATGTGAAGTGAAGTGGGCCTTAGAAAAGCTGAGCAACAACAAAGCTAGTGGAGGTGACAGTATTCCAGCTGAGCTATTCAAAATCTTAAAAGACGACGCAGTAAAAGTGCTACACTCAATTTGCCAGCAAATTTGGAAAACTCAACAGTGGCCAGAGGATTGGAAAAGATCAGTTTACATTCCAATTCCAAAGAAAGGCAGTGCCAAAGAATGTTCAAACTATCGCACCATTGCACTCATTTCTCATGCTAGTAAAGTTATGCTTAAAATCCTACAAGCTAGACTCCAGCAGTATGTGGATCGAGAACTACCAGAAGTACAGGCAGGATTTCGAAGAGGCAGAGGAACTAGAGATCAAATTGCCAACATACACTGGATCATGGGAAAGCTAGAGAGTTCCAGAAAAACATCTACTTCTGCTTCATTGACTATGCTAAAGCCTTTGATTGTGTGGATCATAACAAACTCTGGCAAGTTCTTAAACAGATGGGCATACCAGACCATCTTATTTGTCTCTTGAGAAACCTATATGTGGGCCAAGAAGCAACAGTGAGAACTGGACACGGAACCACTGATTGATTCAAAATTGGGAAAGGAGTCTGGCAAGGCTGTATATTGTCGCCCTGCCTATTTAACTTATATGCAGAGCACATCATGAGAAAGGCAGGGCTAGATGAGTCAAAAGTTGGAATTAAGATTGCCAGGAGAAATATCAACAACCTAAGATATGCAGATGATACCACTAATGGCAGAAAGTGAAGAAGAACTAAAGAGCCTCTTGTTGCGGGTGAAGAAGGAGAGTGCAAAAGTTGGGTTGAAACTTAACATTAAGAAAACCAAGATCATGGCATCTGGCCCTCTGAATTCCTGGCAAATAGATGGGGAAGAAATGGAGGTAGTGACAGATTTTATTTTCCTGGGCTCCAAGATCACTGCAGATGGGGACTGTAGCCAAGAAATTAAAAGACGCTTGCTCCTTGGGAGGAAAGCCATGGCAAATCTAGACAGCACACTAAAAAGCAAAGACATCACCCTGCCAACAAAAGTGTGTATAGTCAAAGCTATGGTCTTCCCAGTTGCAATGTATGGCTGTGAAAGCTGGACCATAAGAAAGGCTGAGCACCAAAGAATTGAGGCCTTTGAACTATGGTGCTGGAGAAGACTCCTGCGAGTCCCTTGGACTGCCAGGTGATCAAACGGTCAGTACTAGAGGAGATTCCCTGACTGCTCTTTAGAAGGCCAGATCCTGAAGTTGAAACTGAAATACTTTGGCCACCTAATGAGAAGGAAGGACTCACTGGAGAAGAGCCTAATGCTGGGAAAGATTGAGGGCAATAGAAGAAAGGGACGACAGAGAATGAGGTGGCTGGATGGAGTCACTAAAGCAGTAGGTGTGAGCTTAAATGGACTCCAGAAGATGGTAGAGGACAGGAAGGCCTGGAGGAACGTTGTCCATAGGGTCGCGATGGGTCGGACATGACTTCGCAGCTAACAACAACAGTTTCTACCTTCATCCTTTTAATCACAGTCCAGAATATCAACCAGGATATCATCCTGATTCTCACTTGGATGGTCAAATGGCAGCGATAACAGTTTCCAGACTGAATTATCTTAGCAATATTCTTTTTGGCATATTAAAGAGTTCTTATTGTTACTTTTATTTCTTGTGCTTTATTTCTTTTATTTTGCCACTATTACACACACTCTCAGGTTTGGCTTATGGTCATTCATTCACTCACACATTCACAGCTTGTTGAGGTACATATATCTTGTAAGCCCCCCTACTTTTCTACCTGGGTTTTCCAAATAGGTGCAATTAGAGCAGACAAAACACTCAGCTCAGTTCAACATGTGGGAAATAATTAGGGACATGCACAAATTACTTTCAGCTGAATGCTGAGGCACAACGTCTTTGGAATATGTGGAGACCCAGTGAATTTCAAGTAACAGCAAAAGTTCACTCTTCACAATGTACACCTGCTCATTCTCACATGAAGATAACAGTCATCCACACTAACCCACCTCTTTCTCAACTAGGCTGCCAGGCGCTAGCTACAGGGATGGAAGCTGCCAAGTCTGGATCAGTTCCAGAAGTGGGTGGGCTTCAGGACCCCCTATATTCCTCAAAGTTCTTGCTTTGTTGATTAGCTGGGATTGGGGTATTTTTCCATGTGCTGAGGCCAACTTCCCTTGTCTGGTTCAGGTAACTTTTTTTTTCTTAATGGCTTATTTCCTTCTTATCTACCTCAAGGAGAGGATCTTTTAGACAAGGTTCCTGGCTTTTTGTTCTCTTTAGTTATGGCAGTTTCAGTCTAGTCTCACACCAAAACAAAGAATACCGTATTCTCCGGCATATAAGATGACTTTTTAACCCATGAAAATCTTCTCAAAAGTCAGGGGTCGTCTTATACGCCGGGTGCTGAAACTTTAGGGACAGGGCTGGCTGGAAAACCTGGAGCGGATCTCCCATTTAGTCTGCGCAGGGAAAGCGGGACCAATTGGAGTAGAAGCTGCAGTCTGTGACTTTTTACAGGCTGGGGTCTGGGCATCTTTCCTTCTAAAGTTGAAGAGCAGCTGTAGTCTATCCCAACTTGAAAGGCAGGTGGGGAATGCCGCAGCCAGAGCAGCTGCTTAGCTCTAAGGACACATTTGACTCAGGAACTGGGCGGGCTGGCTGGAAAACCTGGAGCGGATCTCCCATTTGGTCTTTTTTTTAATTCCATTTATATCCCGCCCTTCTCCGAAGACTCAGGGTGGCTTACAATTTAAACCACAAATCAATGTGCTTAGCAATAGCCTTCATTCTATGTATATGCCTGCTTATTAGAGCTTTCACCCCCCCCAAGCAGCATTATTACAAAGTAAGCTTATTGCTCCCAACAATCTGGGTCCTCATTTTACCTAACTCGGAAGGATGGAAGGCTGAGTCAACCTTGAGCCTGGTGGGATGCGAACCTGCACTAATTGCAGGCAGCTGGTGTTACTTAAGGCTCTGCGCAGGGAAAGCTTTAGAGTGAATTAGGAAAAGTGAAAAAGTGAATTAGGAAAATAGGAAACGGTTGCTGGAATTGGGTATGTGTAGTTTAACGAAGAGAAGGGTGAGGGGTGACATGATAGCAGTGATCCAATATCTCAGGGGCTGCCACAAAGAAGAGGGAGCCAAGCTATTCTCCAAAGCACCTGAAAGCAGGACAAGAAGCAATGGATGGAAACTAGTCAAGGAGAGAAGCAACCTAGAACTAAGGAGAAACTTCCTGACAGTTAGAACAATTAACCAGTGGAACAACCTGCCTCCAGAAGTGGTGAATGCTCCAACACTGGAAGTTTTTAAGAAGAGACTGGACAGCCATTTGTCTGAAATGGCATAGGGTTTCCTGCCTTAGCAGGGGGTTGGACTAGATGACCTCCAAGGTCCCTTCCAACTTCTTCTTCTTCTTCTTCTTCTTCTTCTTCTTCTTCTTCTTCTTCTTCTTCTTCTTCTTCTTCTTCTTCTTCTTCTTCTCTTTCTCCTCCTCCTCCTCATTATTATCATCATCATCATCATCATCATCATCATCATCATCATCATCATCATCAAGTTTAATCCACTTGCACTGTTTTATGTTTACATGTTTGATGACAAACAGCCTTATGTTTATAAGTGACAGTTTTCCTACTAAGTACCTGCATGTCATAAGCATTTGAATTAAAATTACCATATTAAAATCAAATCTGATGTTTTTAAATTTTTATTTGGTGTTCATTGGAAGAGGGGTAGTCTTATACGGCGAGTATAACCCAAACCCTATAATTTAACAGGAAATGTAGGGGGTCGTCTTATACGCCGGAAAATATGGTAATTCATTTCATTTAATTTCGGTCTTTTCTCCTGTTGTGACTTACTTAGGTGCTGTCTCTTTGTTTGCCTTTCTCTTTTGATACTTACATGTATTTAATTCAGACAGTGTTCTTCTATGAACTAGTATCCTGTAACAAGGCTGGGACAAAAATGAATTTATTCATTTTTCATTAGAATCCAAGAACCATCAACCAAGGCCACATATAAATCCAGAATTTCAATTAAATAATTCAGAAACTAAACTCCCCATTCCTTTGTCTTTCCTTATGACAATCTTTTGAGGGGAAGGAGTGTAGAATTATGGGGATTGTTTTTCCATACTGATGCTGTTGTTTAAAAAAAATTGGTAGCCAGGGACTTCCGGGCAAGAAATGGTGAACTGAAGAAGGCTTATCTAGAGCAGAGCCAACAATTGCAGCAGAATGAAGAGTTGAACACTGGACTGGCTCTTTGGGATTCTTGTTCAGACAAGAAGAGGACTTGGGATCACCCACAAGTGCTTCAGATAGCTGCTCCTGGTGAGGAGATCAAAGATAATGTTTTCTAGTGTCTATGGAGATTCTCAATCATCCAGGTCATGGTTGTCCCAAAGTGCTTTTTTCACGAAGCAACTGGACTTTCTTGTTTTTCTTTGAAGATGTTTTGCTTCTCATCCAAGAAGCTTCTGCAACTCTGACTGGATGTCTTAGTGCCTTAGTAGTGTTGGGTTTGAAGTGTGCACATATGTTGTGTTGGCTGAAGATCCTCCTGAGCTTTTCTAATATTCCCGCAACATATGGAATGACTATGTTGCTTCATTTATTGTTTTCCTCTTTGTCTGTTAGGGAGGAGCTCCTGTTGGGTCTTTTTTGAGATTTGATGAAGGCCCACTTGGGATAACCAAAACCTCTGGTGGGATCCTTGATGTGTTTTAGTTCTTTTTCTTTTCCATCTTTACTGGTAGGTAGGCCTTCAGCTCAGTGGTGTAGGGTTCTGATAACTTCCATTTTGTGCTCCAGTGGGTAGTGAGAATCAAAATGTAAATATTGATCTGTGTGTGTGTGTGGGGGGGGGTGTTTCAGTAAATTTCAATGTTAAGACTTCTGTCTTCCTTAATGTATTCTGTACAGTCCAGGAAGGCTAGATTATTCAAACCCAAGTACAAACCCAAGAATAAACTAAGGCAGAAGCTTGTCCACCCCAAGGACAAAACACCCAGACACAAACTGAGCAACATGGTATATGCAGTATAATGCTGTGAGCCATGTGCAGATCTATATATTGGAGAAACAAAACAACCACTTCATAAACGCATGGCACAACATAGCAGAACAAACCCATCAGGACAAGATTCAGCAGTTCATCTGCATCTAAAAGACAAAGGCCACTCTTTCGAAAACAGCAAAGTCCACATTTTGGACAGAGAAGACCACTGGTTTGAAAGAGGGATCAAAGAGGCCATCTATGTCAAAACTGAACAGCCCTCTCTCAACAGAGGGGGAGGGATACGACATCATCTATCTTCAGTCTACAACACAGTCCTTTCAACAGTTCCAAGAAGGCTCCACACCCATTTGCACTACTCAGCTAACACTGAGGGCACAGGTAAACCTCCAAGTGGCCTCAATGATTCTCTAAAGAATGCAAATGAATAGCTGTCTGTAAGGAGTATAAATCCTGCCATTCCTCACTATCCAGTCAGAGTTGCTGAAGCTTCTTGGATGAGAAGCAAAGCGTCTTCAAATAAAAACAAGAAAGTCCATGAAAAAGCACCTTTGGGATGTTTTCTAGTGATTTAGAGTTCTTGGAGGCAAGGGAACAAACACATCTTCACCCAAACTGCAGTTGGTACTCTTATGGACACAAGATTGACATTCTCCCTTTTCTAATGACTTTTGGAAATTGCTAAATAATGGTTTTTCTGCCATTAAGAAATTTGGAATGTCAGGTTTTTATAGTACCAAGTAACTCTCCTTCAATCTTTTGGGGAAAAATAAATGAAAACAAGTTTAAGGACTATTTTTGGGGGTTTTTTTGAAGAATTTTTACCATTAATTATGTTAAGGAAATAAAACTAGTACAAGAACCTAATACAAAAATACATTTCAAAAGGAAAAAGAAACATTAAAAATTTATAGGAAAAAATTCCCCTCCAAAGGAGGAGATGGGAAAAAGGGTGACTAGTAAGAAAAAGCATCTTTCTCTTTTATCCCTAGCAAGTATGTTAGCATTAACAAATTATCACTGTCTCTTAAAATACAAATGCAACTTTTTTCATATCTCACCTCATTTTCTCTAAACTCCTCATAAAAATTAAAAATACCTAAATATATAATCCCCTTTTCCATTTAATCTAAACCCTCCGCATTCCTCTCTTTATTAATCAAAATCTAATCCCAATTAACAATTAAAGATTACAAAAAATTAAAAACTATTAAACATTACCAGGAATAGTAACCCCATATTTAGGTATCAGAAATAATAATAATAATAATAATAATAATAATAATAATAATAATAATAATAATAATGTAGAAATTGCAAATGAATCCTTTACACTCGAACATTTCCCAAAAAACTCTTTCCAGTCAAGATAACCATTAAAACACCCAAGATAAAAATTGCAACTCATTATTTAACCATAATCAAATAGTTCAATTTTGTATCTTTTCTTCTTCTTCCCAGCCATCCCACCTAGTCCCATAAATAAAGTTCCATTTGTAATTTCTTATATTCCAATTTAAAAGGATCATCCACAATGCTCTGTTGATACATTATTTATGTGGTTTTTTTTTAAAAAAATGATCATCCAATTCTATTTGCAAGTTCAATATTTCTATCTCTTATATATTATACTTATTAAGTTTGCCTTAAATTCGTTTTAATTCTCTTCGAAAGGACAAGTTCCTCTTCCAGAGCAACCTTTGGTTCCAGTGGAGTTAAAAAGCTCAAGCACTTCCTGAACCCACAGATCAAACATTGCTTTCAAAATAGCCATCTGGTGCCCTCAAGTGATCAGCCTTCAAAGTCTTGTTATCAGTTTGAAATGTAAATAAGACAGATTTCCATGCAAAAGGATCTTTCTAATTAATTTCAAAGTTCTTTAAATCAATTTTATTCAAACCCTTAGTGTTTAAAAACATTCCAAATATAACCTTATAATTGTCCTTTTGTTGTATATTGCAAAAAATAAAGTTCTTACAAAGCTGGGAACACATATTTTTCTTTCTTTTTAGATGAATTGAAAAGTAATTCACCCAGCCATTATTAAACAGGTGGTTCTGAAGGTTTTTCAGTCTTAAACAATTAAAAAAATAAAGCGCCAAAGTGATAAAAGGATGGGATTTGATTAAGCCTTGACTCCAAGAAAGGCTGCATTAATGGTTCAGGGCATGATGGAACTGCAAATCCAAACTGATTACAAATAACTGCAAAAATGTCAGTTTCTGAGATCTACTTAAAAAAAGCCATCTCAAGTACATAGGGAGAATCTCAAGAGCACAAACGGTTGTCTCCACCCACCATCAGGTTCCAAGCCCCGAGGTAAATAGGTTCCAACCAATGTGCCTCATTAGGAAGGGTGAGGCTCAGTGGTGGGATTCAGCTGGTTTGCACTGGTTCGGCAGAACCGATACCTAATTTTTTGTTGAGTTCAGCAAACCAGTTACCATAAATCTGCGAAGTGATACCGTTACCGCGAGGCATGTCACACCAGTGATGATGTCAATGCAATGCATGTCACATTGATGGTGATGAATATGCGAGGTGCGTTGCACCGGTGATGACATCAGTGCAGATGAATATGCAAGGCACGTCATGAGGGTGATGACGATGAACTGAATGGGTTGTTAAATTATTTGAATCCCACCACTGGTGAGGCTGTTCCTGGTAAGTAGCCTCGCTGACCTACATGTGCCTTCCTCCATTCAGTTCTGTGCAACCTGAGATTGGGTGGGAGCAGCAACTCCTCTTCTGTGCTGACTGGCTGCAGCTGTGCCTGTCCTCCAGCCTGCACATCCAGCTGTTAGGCCGCTCTCTCTCGGATTCCCCTTTCCATCACAGTTTCACCTTCCCATCACAGTTTTACCTGGACCATCCGATTCTGCCACAGAGCTTTCCATGTCCCCCTGGTGCTCTTCCTAGTCCTTCTCAGATGCTCCCGGAACCAGCTGTTCTTCATGATCCAAGCTGGCACCCCAAGGAGCCCTTACAGCCAACGTGTCCCCACAGAATTGCAACCAATCATAAATATATGTTTGTTGCAAGGTCCCTGAATTTTGTTCAAGTGACCATGGGGTTGCTGCAGTAGTTGTAAGTCAGAAGTCACTTTTTTCAGCATCATCATATGTTTGAATGGTCACTAAAGAGATGGTTGTAAGTCGAAGTATACTTATACAGTCTACGTTACAGAAGGTTGGTGTTAGATGATGGAGTTATTTCTTCAACTATCTACCATTTTTCTTCTTTTGTGGTCACTATCCCACTACCCCTACTACAGCCCTTCTAGAAAGAGCCAACTTTTATTGGGTCAAAATAACAGTAAGGAGGAAAGGCTTCATATCACATCCACAATTGATGGATGATGCTATGAAGTTGCTGTAATCTAGATCATCTAATACAGAAACTATAGTTCAAAGGAAGCCCTGATAAATTTGTAATAAATAATTCAGAGCCTCAAACTTCCTAGAAACTATCTTAGTTTCAGGGTATCTGTGCAGATAAATGATGTGGCACCATCTGTTTTGAATGGGGAGAAGTCCTCACTATCTGAACCTGGATGGGACACAACAAAAAATTAGTTTTCTCTAAAGGGACTATTTTAAATAAATTATTCCAAAGTTAATTAGGCTCAGATGGATTTAATGTGTGGGGTGCTAGCTTACAACTCAACACTAGAGTAATTGAGAAAAGAAGAATTTTTATTTTAGGAAAACCAACATTTGAAAGAATAGCTTATTTGCAACAGGTTACATGAGACTGAGATTTGTATTTGAACTCAGTTATCTCTTATCTGTAAGCTTCCTGTTATTGTACTACAACACGTCTTTGAAATTCTGATCTTCAAACAGAAATAAGGATTTACTTGTCATTTGCATACAAACTTATTCTAGGAAAAAATATGTATTGTTGGCTACATAAGAAAAACTAGTGCCACTGTCAATATAAAAAAACTTGCATAGTATTTCAGAGAAGGCAAAAGTTCGAATCCTAAATAATATGGCTAACATTGAAGTACAATCTACAAGGGCACTTTTGTAGACTTTATGTAGATTTAAGTATTCTGCAGCCAGCTTGAACAGCTAGCTAAATGATATTATTTGTCTGGTGGCTTATTATTAATGCTTTGCCTAAGGAAATGCAAAATGCAACCTATTACCTGAAATGCCCCAAGCAGCTGCTCTGCTAACATTTGCTCAGAGCATCCTAGCACAGTCTCATGCTTTCTTCTACTCACACATATTAGCAGAGCACTGTGGAGACAGCACATAAACGCAGCCCTTCACCACTTGCAAATGCGATGATCCGTAGCTATTTTGTATTCCTATGTTTTGCTCAACTCTGCTGCCTCTTCCCCTGTGTTACATGGGGATAACAACATGCTATTCACGGACAGCTGGAGGATGGAATACGCATGAGCTGTATTTTATAAACTCTGCCCTGAGTTCTGTATTTGTATTCCCTGACAACAGTGCTTGAACCTAGCACTTTAGTTTTTCAGCCATGGAGCAAAGCATTCTCCGCCATATCAGAAATACCAGCCCTATTATGCCACAAGATTTCTGTGATTTTGTATCACTTACCCACTCTCCCTATGACATCTCATCATTCTATCTAAAGTGGGGGGGGTTTTCAAGTGCATAAAAGAAGATATTTTTATATAATCCAGAAAAACTGTTGGGTAGTATGATGAGGTGATGCTGTGCAATAATGATAGCAATTTCAGAAACAGCAGATACAATAGCAGAAGAAAAATATTTTTGATAAGTTGTTTTCTTGTCCTAGCCATCCCAGGTCCACTGAAATTAAACATCACACACACTCTTCTCTTGGATTCTTTTCTGTCCAGAAATATCAGATTTTTCTCTTTAGATTTTGTGTGTCTCTCTGTTGTATGTAAAGCCAATGGGTGGGAGGGAAGGAGAGAGAGACAGAGAGAGAGAGACAGAAACAGACAGAGAGAGAGAGAGAAGAAAAAGAAAGAAAGAAAGAAAGAAAGAAAGAAAGAAAGAAAGAAAGAAAGAGAAAGAAAGAAAGAAAGAAAGAAAGAAAGAGAAAGAAAGGGCTTAAGTAAGAAGTTATTTTCTTCTGAGAATCTCTGAAATGCTCTGCACTCTCTTATTATGATTATATGTGGAGAGTGAATGAGAATTCAACATGATTTAAGAATTGATTTAAGTATGTATTTTCCAGGGGTATATAGAATTAAAAATATAAAAGAATAATTTGTGTCACACACAATGCTTTCAGTACATTAAATAGGAAATACATTTGCCATGACCTCCGACATATCTTTTTTTCTGTATGCAACATGTAAAGTTCTAAAGTTTCTTTCTTTTTTTCTTTTTCTTTTTTTTATTAAAAAGTTTTACACATACATTATAAACATAAGACCCACCCCTCCCCCACTCCCACCCAATTTCCCCTCCCTCCCCCTCCCCCCCTGACTTCCCAGAGCGTAATACAGGGTATTAACCCTAACAATCTTAAACTATAATATGCTAACTAACTATAATAACACTTTAAATCCTATCGAACTTTAACTCTCCTTAAAAGTAACTAAATAATAATAAATCTTATAAATCTAATACTTATTCAAATGCTAAATGAAACTTTTTGGTCCCATATTTATTCTGAATATAATCAATCCATCTTCTCCATTCCAGGATATATCTTTGTTGCGAATGGTCTTTCAAATATGCTGAAATTTTTGCCATTTCTGCCAGGTTTGAAACTTTTAAAGTCCATTCTTCTATAGTAGGCAAATCCTCCTTCTTCCAATATTGCGCTACCAAAAGTCTTGCTGCTGTTATTAAATACAACATCAATTTAGTTTCTATAGCAGTAGAGTAAATAGTAATACCCAGCAAAAATAATTGTGGAGAAAACTTTATCTTTTTCTTAAATATCTTCTGCATATTCCACCATATTTTAATCCAAAAAGCTTTAACTTTTTTACAAGTCCACCATATATGATAATACGTTGCATCATCACAACCACACCTCCAGCATTTAGGCTGATAATTTGGATACATACATGCCAATTTCTTAGGATCTAAATGCCATCTATAAAACATCTTATAAAAATTCTCTCTTAAATTTTGTGCCTGTGTAAATTTTACATTTCTGACCCAGATTGTTTCCCAAGTATCCATCGTTATTGGTTCTTGAATATTCTGGGCCCATTTTATCATACAATCTTTAACAAGTTTAGTTTCTGAATCTATTTCTATCAATGCATTATATATCCTTCTTATATGTGCAGGACTTTGATCTCTAATTTGTTTAACCAAATTTTCATCTACTATGGAAATACCAATTTTCTGATCCTGTTTCCATCTAGCTTGTAACTGCCCATACTGAAACCAAGTTTGTACTATCCTTTCTTCTTTTAAAATATTAAATGGCTTTAATTGCCATACATTTCTTTCCAATCTAAAAATTTCTTTATATGTAATCACATCATGCTTAAATCCCACACTTATATTTTCTATTGCATGTTTAGGTATTGCCCAAATTGGAATTTTAAAATTCAACTTATAACGATATTTTTTCCAAACTCGCAACAGGGCATATCTTAATATATGTGTCTTAAAAACATTATCCACTTTTTTGTCATACAATAAATAAGGATGCCAACCATATAACAAATCATATCCTTCAATATTCAGTAATCTCCCTTGTGTTAAATTAAACCAATTACTAATTGATGATAATGTCGCAGCCTCATAGTATAATTTAAAATTGGGCATTTTAAGACCACCTCTTTCACATACATCTTGCATTATCTTAAGTTTAACTCTCTGTCTCTTCCCTGCCCAAATAAATTTATTAATACCTCTCTGCCATTCCTCCAAATTTGAGTCTTTTTTAAGTATAGGTATCATTTGAAACAAAAATAAGAATTTAGGTAAAACATTCGTTTTCACAGCTGCAATTCTTCCCAATAAGGACAATTGCAATTTTTTCCAACTATCTAATTCTTTTTGTATTTTTAACCATAACAATTCATAATTATTTTTATATTATTTCGCATTTGAAGCTGAAAGATATACCCCCAAGTATTTGATCTTCTTAACTCTTTCAAATCCCGTTAGTTTTCCTAAAACTTCCTTTTGTTCTTTAGTTTCTTTCTTAAAAATGACCTGGCTATTTCCTGAATTTGGAGAAGATCAAACGTGATTTCAGTCCGTCAGATTACATGGAAGTAGTTGTTGAATAGCAATTCCTAGATAATAAATGATGCATACAGAAGGAAGAAGTGTTTTCTTAATGTGAAAATAACATCTTCCTTTTTGTAATATGCAAAATCTAAAAACAAATATCAAGCCTAGGGTTTAGAAAGTCAGTAGTAAGGAGAACTCCTGGTTATGCCTTGGAAGTTGATTCTGGATTTTCTTGTTATCTCTGGATAACTTTTCTGTGGTGTGCTGTGGAGTTTACAAGCATTTCCCAGTCAGTCTTTTTCTATCAGCAATGGTGAGAAATATGTCAGCTTTCCAATGGGTTCGTGCCTTTTTGCTTTCGGATATCTGACCTCCATTAGCTCCCCAGCTGACAGTAAAAGATGGTAAAAGCTACAAGACAAGATTTGAAGGGAATAAAGTTGAAAGGTTTG
Source organism: Vipera ursinii (assembly GCF_947247035.1). NCBI lineage: Eukaryota > Metazoa > Chordata > Lepidosauria > Squamata > Viperidae > Vipera > Vipera ursinii. Next base: position 111,979,017 of record NC_139512.1, on the reverse strand, counting down.
GATGATGAAGGGCCTTGGCTAAAATAGGAACTGTATATGAAAAATGTGTAGCAAATATGCTTTCTGCTTTCATCATGCCCAAAAGCTGCTGTCAAAGCAATTAGAGTCTGGATCTGTATGAGAGAACAGTAGTCCTGTGTATTTTTTTGTGCCTGAGACATTGTGAGATTATGGAATAATGCTCAATGGGGTCATTAATGCTACTATGAGTTCGTTAAGCAATGTCCTCTTTCATTATTACATTCCTCTTGACAGGCATTAGACATTCACATAGGTAAATTAGCATATTAATTCTAATTATAGATAAATAATATCATTTTAAAACCATGTAAATATGCACTGGAAGCTCCTCGATGTTAATGCCATTTCCCCCCAAACACCTACATTTGATTCAATTAATCGATCAATTAATTCAGGAATTGTATCTGAGAGAATTTAAGAAGTAGCAGATAGTCTTTGTCTATGTTTGTTTACCTTAGTCAAGTAATAAAATTAGATCCCTTCAGAAGAGCATTTATATCAAGCTATTCTAATATTGATTTTAGATGTTCAAGGAAACTGACAAAATACACAAACAAATAAAAGCACTTACAGCCACTTCTTTTTAATGTAGAACAGATAAGCATATTGCATAGGCATTTATTTCCATTCCATTGTCCAATTAGGGCTGGACAAATGTATAAATAGCAGTTATTGGTTTCATTGTAGTTGAACCGACAAAATAATGTAATGTAAGAGAATACAGGTAGTCCTCGAGTTACAACTGTTCATTTATTGACTGTTTGAGGTTACAACAGCACTGAACAGAGTGACTTATGACTGTTTTTCACACTTACAACCTTTGTAGCATCCCCATGATCATGTGATCAAAATTCAGATGCTCAGCAACTCAGTCATACTTATGCAACCTTTTGATAAGCAAAGTCAATGGGAAAGCCAGATTCACCTAATAGCCGTGTTACTAACTTATCAACTGCAGCAAGTCACTTAAAAATTGTGGCAAGACAGGACATAAAATGAGGCAAAATTCACTTAACAAATGTTTTGCTTAACAACAAAAATGTTGGGCTCAATTGTGGTCGTAAGTCAAGGACTACCTATACATACAAGTACACTATCAAAGACCTGGAAAGCCCAATGTGATCAGTCTGCTGTCGCTAAGAACATTTCCTTGAGCAGTCAAATCCCCTTTTTCAAAGCAGCAAGATACTTACACCATATAACTGTCACTTTAGTATGCAGCAGTGCACTTCCCACATCAGTCTTGGAGGACTGATATAAAAAAAAATCCTATATGAACTGAGATTGTGCCCCTGTGGACAGGGGGCTATCGAAACTACAGCTCACATCCTACTATATTGCACCTTCTATAAAGACTCAAGAACCCATCTCATAAGATTTCACCTTATAAAATACCTGGAAAACACTGACCTCTTTTATGTATAATTGCTGTTATTAGATCAGTCCCTTGTAACCTCTTTGAAGGCGGCTAATTTTTGTTACACTGTCTGCAAAATAAAGCAGACTTTGACTGCCCACTGACAATCCTCCACCAATTGTTAAATATTATCTTGTCTTAGTTTATTTTATTCCATTTTAGTTTTCAGTGCTATTTATTTGTAATGCTGGTCTGTGACCATAACAAAAAAACTACTTACTTAAAAGTACTGTACACATATTTAAAACAAGTAAGGACATTTACTTAAGGCTGAGGACACACATGTGTAAACTTTTGTCACCAGACTGCCTGCTTGTCATATCCTTTTTTGGAGAGAAAGAGGGAAGGGATTTGTGGCTTTCCAGCAATTCTTGAGCTGGAGTTCCTGGCAGCAACAGCTAACATGGTGAAGGATGAAGAATGTATCAACATCTGGAGGTCTTCTCTGCAGTTTCTATATTGCTGCCTGAATGTAAAGTGCCTGCAGACATTCTGCAGGAGTCTTATTGGTGGCAAATAAGGGCACTTCTTTTTCTGAGGTAGTCACAGATCACAAACAGCAGCAGCTCCTTTTAGATGATGTGCCTTTCTCCATTTGTACATTTTGGCTGAGGGATTAGTAGCATGGAGGGAGAGAGCAACCTGTGCAGCAAGTTAAATAAAAATAGAAATCAAATTTGAGGGACTTCCGGGTGGTAAGGCGTCGCCGCAGGCAGCCATTCTGGCTGTCAGCCCCGCCGGCTCCGTAGAGCTGCCGAAAACAGCGCCGATCAGCTGTTTTGGCGGCTTGGAAGCCCCCTCCTCGGGAGAAGAGGAGGGGGTGAGCGCCCAGGTAGCGGTAGAGCTCTCTGGGGCTGCCAGAGCTAAAGGTTTTGGCGGCTGAAGGATTGAGCCCCCCCGAAGCCTGGGTTTGCTCTGGACTGCGGGGCGCCTCTGCTCTGGGCTTTTTGGAGCAGAGCAGGGCGTCAGCAACCATCCCTGCCAGCAAGAGAGAACCTTTGAGAACTTGGATGCAGGCAGAGCGATACAGGAGATCCAGGTGAAAGTGAATTTATGATCTTTAACTCAATGGACTTTGCGGAGATTGAAAGTGAAAGTGCGTAGCAGGCAATAGTGGGTGAAAATGGCGGCCAAATCTTCTAAAGTTCTTTGAAGCGCGGGGGCTTCTCCGGTGCAGCAGTCTTCATTACAAGCTTTATTGCCCCCTCCCCCTGCACCTGCACCAACTTTTACAGTTAAAGACCTGCAGAATGTGTTGCAAGAGGCTATGGAAAAGCAATCACAACAATTAGCTGAGATTATGGATGAAAAGCTTACAGAGCTTCTGGATGAGAAGTTAACAGAAATAAGGGCAGACATCTTACTTGCATTTCAAGGCATGGCTATATGTATTGAGCGCTTGGACGAAAGAGTGGAAGATCTCAGCCAAAATAATATCAGATTAGATGCAAAAATGACAGAGACTGAAAATATGGTGGAGAAAATTGATAGTGATTTGACCTTGGTACAGTACTATGAGATGGAGTTTGCTGTGAGAATCAGAGGCTTAAAAGAGGATCCTAAAGAAAATTTGAAGAAAATAGTTTCTGAGGCTTTGGAAGGGGTTTTGGGGCGACCAGCAGATGCAATTATGGAAGATATAGACAAAATTTTCCGTGTTAATTCGTGGATTGCAAGACAAAGGAAATTACCCAGAGATGTGGTGGTTTATTTTACAAAGAGAGCAATTAGAAATGAGGTTATTCAAGCCTCTTACAATACTAAATTTGCAATTGCTGAGCAAGAAGTCTTGGTTTTAAAAGAGATCCCTCCAAGATATGTTATAATTGAACTGTTAATAGAAGGCAAGAAAACACTTTTGGTTGGATTATATGCTCCTAATCAACAACAAGCAGACTTTTATAGTTTACTACACAGCAAGATTACTCAGTGGGATTATAAATCTTTTATTTTTATGGGAGACTGGAACGGTGTTTTGGATGTACAAATGGACAAGAGAGGTTCTTTTAAAAGTGTTCCAAGTCATGCTAAACTGCCTAAATCCTTTTTTGAAATGAAGGATGATTTGGAACTGCGAGATATTTGGAGAGATAGAAATCTGCAAGAAAAGGACTATACTTTTTTTTCCGATAGACATCAATCTTTTTCTAGGATTGATTTTATACTAATTACCAATGATTTCTTTTCCAGGATTAAGAAGATTAAGATTTGTCCAAGAACTATGTCTGATCATAGTCCAGTCTGGTTAGAGATAGACAAGGATAATAGAGATAGGCGCTCCTGGCGTCTAAATGAGAACCTGTTTAGAAATCAGGAAAATGTGGAAGAATGTAAAAAACAGATGTAGGATTTTTTTGAAATTAATATGCATAAGGATACTTCTATTGAAATGGTTTGGGATGCTAGTAAAGCTTATATGAGAGGTGTATTAATATATTTGAATAACAAATATAGACGTAATCTGGAACTCAGGAGGAAGGAATTAGAGAATGAAATTAGGGAAAAAGAAAAGGCTTTAATTTTGAATCCATCGGATGTGAAGATTAAAGAGGCAATTAATTTATTAAGGGGACAGTTCGACAAGTTGATGGCTGATCAAGTGGGAACTAGCTTACAGTATGCTAGACATAATACTTTTTGCAATGCCAATAAACCAGGTAGATGGTTAGCTTATTTGTTAAGGAAGAAGCAAAGGGCTTCTAATATAGATAGAATAGAACATAAGGGTAAGGTAGTGTATCAGCAGAGTCTTATTAAGAAAACTTTTGTTGATTTTTACTCTAAGTTATATGCTAGAGATAAGATTAGTGAGGCAGATATTGATGAATATTTGATGAAAGCTAATATTCCTGTTCTTACACAAGAACAAAAGGAAGAGATGAATCAATTGATAACTGAGGAAGAAATTTTTTCAGCAATTAAACAATTGAAAGTGGGCAAGGTGCCAGGTACGGATGGATTGACTGCTGTGTATTATAAAAATTTACAGTTAGAGATGGTAAAGCCATTAAGGGAATTGTTTCAGACAATTCAAATGGGAGGAGGGGTGCCCCCGTCTTGGAAAACTGCTTTTATTTCTTTGATTCCGAAGGAAGATCAGGATGTCACCCAAGCAAAAAATTATAGACCAATATCACTTTTGAATACGGACTACAAGATATTTGCTAAGGTTTTAGCTAACAGATTAATGAGGGTACTGCAACAAGTAATTCATGGTGACCAAACTGGGTTTATAAGTGGTAGACAAATGAAGAACAATGTGAGGCATATAGTTGATTTGTTGGAATTTCTGGAAATAAACAATCAGATCCCTGCAGTGTTGATCTTTTTGGATGCTGAAAAAGCCTTTGATCAATTGGATTGGCATTTTTTGTTGAAAGTATTAGATAAAATGAATTTTGGGGATAAATTTTTACAACCAATTAGGGCACTATATCAAAAGCAAACAGCCTGTATAATAGTAAATAATAGTTTGACTGAAGTATGTAACATTGAAAAGGGCACAAGGCAGGGGTGCCTGTTGTCACCTTTACTATTTGTTTTAACATTGGAGATATTACTGACTAAAATACGGGATTCGGAAAAAATTAGGGGAATTCAAATAAGAGATCAGGATTACAGACTGTGGGCGTTTGCAGACGATCTGGTTGTTACAGTGACTCAGCCAGAAGATTCAGTTGTAGAACTGATGGAGATAATAATGCAATATGGGAAAGTTTCTGGATTCAAGGTTAACATACAAAAAACTAAAATGTTGTCTAAGAATATGACAGTATCACAAAAGGCTGTTTTAGAAGAGCTAACGGGATTTGAAATTGTTAAAAGGGTTAAATATTTGGGGGTATATTTGTCACCCTTAAATGTAAAGATATATAAAAATAATTATGAAAAGCTATGGGGAAAAGTTCAAAAAGAATTGGATAGCTGAAAAAAAACTACAATTATCTTTATTGGGAAGAATTGCAGCAGTGAAAATGAATGTTTTGCCGAAATTTCTATTTTTATTTCAAATGATACCTATTCTTAAAAAGGATTCAAACTTGGAGGAATGGCAAAAGGGTATTAATAAATTTGTCTGGGCAGGGAAAAGGCCACGAGTTAAATTTAAGATTATGCAGGATACGCGTGAGAGAGGTGGTCTTAAAATGCCTAATCTTAAACTATACTATGAAGCTGCTGCTTTGTCAGCGATAAGTGACTGGATTAATTTAACACAAGTGAGATTATTAAATCTTGAAGGTCATGATTTGCTATTCGGTTGGCATGCATATTTATTGTATGATAAGAAGGTGGATAATGTGTTCAAGGTGCATATTTTAAGACATGCTCTGTTGTGAGTTTGGAAAAAGTATAGACATAAGCTAAATTATAAGATACCTATATGGGCAATACCGAAACACGCAATAGAAAATATAAGTGTTGGGTTTAAACATGATGTGACTACATATAAGGAAATTTTAAGTTTGGAAAGGAATGTATGGTATTTGAAGCCGTATAATATCTTACGAGAAGAAAAGATTGTACAAACTTGGTTTCAGTATGGGCAATTACAGGCCAGGTGGAAAGAAGACCAGAAAATTGGTTTTTCAATGACTGATGAAAATTTGGTAAAGCAAATTAGAGATCAAGGTCAAGCACATATCAAACGGATATATCTTATACTGATAGAAATTGATTCAGAGACAGAACTTGTTAAAGACTGTATGATAAAGTGGGCCCAGAATTTTCAAGAAGTCATTACAATGGATACTTGGGAAAAGATTTGGGTGAGAAATGTAAAATTTACGCAAGCTCAAAATTTAAGAGAGAACATTATAAAATGTTTTATAGGTGGCATTTAGATCCTAAAAAAATGTATGTATCCGAACTGCCAGCCTAAATGTTGGAGGTGTGGTGGTGAAGATGCAACGTATTTTCATATATGGTGGACTTGTAAAAAGGTTAAAGCATTTTGGATTAAAATTTGGTGGAATATGCAAAAGATATTTAAGAAAAGGATAAAGTTTTGTCCGCAATTGTTTTTACTGGGTATTATTACTGACACTACTGTTGTGGACACTAAGTTGATGTTGAATTTAATTACGGCAGCAAGATTTTAGTAGGGCAATATTGGAAGAAGGAAGAACTGCCGACTATAGAAGAATGGACTTTAAAAGTTTCCAACCTGGCGGAAATGGCAAAGATCTCAGCGTACTTGAAAGACCATTCGCAACAGAGATCTATTGTGGAGTGGAGAAGATGGATTGATTATATCCAGAATAAATATGGGACTAAAAAGTTTCACTTAGCATTTGAATAAGTATTGATGTGATATTTATATTGCTTGTAGTTATTTTATAAGAGTTAAAGTGCGATAGATTTAATAGTTTATTGTTGTTTGCATATGGTAGACTATGATTGTTTGTACTTTTATACCTTGTATTTAGCTCTGGGAAGTCGGGGAGGGGGGAGGGGGAGGGAGGGAGGGGGTTGGGAGGGGTTTTGTTTTGTTTTGTTAAAAATAAAATGTACTGTAAAACTTTTCAATAAAAAAAAGAAATCAAATTTATGGATGATGCCTTTTTCTCACAACAAAGTATTGAAGATACTCTTAACTGAAGGACTTTCAAATAAGAAGCATCCCTGAAAGGCATGCCTGAAGGGCACGTGAGAGGTTTCTTCAGTCCAAGTAGATGGCTGATAATTTAGAAATGAAAATAAGCACAGGACTGTTTGTAAAGTCATCTATGTGCCTTTTGTTTGGTTTTTTGAAAATGTGCAGAGTTGGGGGCAATGATAATCTAAGAGTTGATGAAAGTTTGCTTCTTAGGTTGAGTTTTGAATGGATTTCAAAGCGGTGACCTGAAAAATGTAGGGCAGTATTTTCACTTGTGCAGTAGCACGGTAGTCCAGGTGGAATTGCAGCAAATAAAACTCTTTGTACCAATAGGTCAGAGGTGGATTAAATAATATTCCTCTGAACCTCCCACAGAAATAACTTCTGAGACATGGCAGCTTGTAGATCCAAGCAACCAAGAATCCTACTCTTTGCAGCCCTTTGCTTTCTAATACTCTGAGTCCAATTGGCATGTAGGCAAACTTTGCTTTCTACATTTTACATTCTATAGCAGTCTCATGGTATTTAGGTATTCCTGTCCTGCTTCCTGGTCAGTGTTTCTCTTTAGAGAACAGCCAATTACTAATTTCTTTACTATTTACCTTTTAATGGAGTGGAACTTTGTGGCAAAGCTCCCTGACCTAACATTGTACGAAACTATAATGTGGATTGTTGGTGTTTGCTTAGTTTGGTATGTAAACCAATCCTTGTGACAATGCTGATTTGCAGCTTAACATGTTCTACAAGCCGATCAGTTTTAGTCCATCTAATACATTATGATTCAATTTCTTTCACGAATACATTGCTTTGTTTGTTATTTTCCCTTTAATTCTCCCTTTAGAATAGATTTGCCCAGTAAACTAAGTGGACCATAAAAGAAACATTTAAAACCTGAATCAGAATTCTGTACTTTCCATACTAGGCACTGAGTATACTTTCATTCTGTTGTTCTTATTTCTTCAAGCTTTTCTTCATTCCATTTCTATCTATGTTGGACTAGCAGTTTTCAAGCTTGATAATAGTATAGAGTGTAATGTATTGGGCTTGCTTGTTAATACCACATGGTAAGGGCTGGTAGGTTGCTAGAGCAGGGCGCTAGCTAACGGCTCCCAGCATCTCAGACAACCCATCTCCAGTGCTGCTATTGGTTGCCCCTAGGTGGCAATAGGTTGCTTCAAACCTATTGGCCGCCACCTAGGGGCCAAGGTATAAATTGCTGCAGCTGCAGCCCTGTTGTCTAGTTCAGATCCTGCAAGAAATAAACCATGCTCTTTGCTGAACTCACTCGCCTCGTCTTCATTCCTGCGCAATGAACCCAGTACACAACATAGAGAATGCTCCCTCACAGTTTTGTAAAAGTGGTTCCAACCCCTAATTTGTAGGGCTAAAGTTACAGGAAGATATAAGCCCTTGTCATCCTTTTAACGTGTCTTTTGGTTTATGGCTTATTTGTTCTCACTTGCCACAGTAGGAAGCCAAAATAGCCCTCATTTCTTGTCTCCGCTACTTTCTGAAATGCTTTCAGGCAGGCAACTGAAAATTAGATTTCTAAGGCACAAATTGCTGTGCTGTAGAGCAGAGGCCCCCAACCTTTTGGGCACCAGGAACTGGTTACATGGAGAGAAGTTTTTCCACAGACCGGAGGGGCTGTGGTGTTGTGTGCTGCCTGCATCCTGCAGATGGGGCTTTGGTTGTTTGTGCGGCCCAGTTGCTGGTATGCCGTGGCCTGGTACCAGTCCACAGACCGGGGATTGGGGACCCCTGCTGTAGAGGCTTCAGGTTTGATTTGAAGTGAGACTGAGAGAGATGTGCAGGAAGTGGGGAAACCTGGGCAGAAGCAGTGACTTCTCATAGCCATATTGTTTTTCGGTTTGGGCCATTATGTCAATGTTATTATACAACCACAACTTACAGCCCAAATTCTGGTCTCAATTGTGGCCATTAATTCAAGGATTACCTATATTATACCACTATTATGCTTTACAGATCCCTAGGACTTGCAAGTAAAAAAGTGATACGTAGAAACTAAGTGAGGGGACAACTGTGTTACTGATTTCTATCGTTATGAGGCACTGATCATTCCTCATTCAGATTTTCAGCATCAGAAGGTTTTTATTTTAAAAAATACTATAGGAGGAAAATGTTCAAAATACTATAGGAGGAAAATGTTATCTGGGGAGTGCCAGATAAGCAGAGGCCAATTTAAACTAACTTCATTTATATGGTAGCAGTCTACATCCCCTGAGAATCCCACCAACTAGATGTGATGGTGAACAACCTGGAATATACCTTTTCAAAAGCAAAATCTTCCAATGAAGTGTGTCATTCATTGCTAAATCCATTGTTACATCTTGTGACCATTAAATACTTTAACTTTAATGAATGTTTAATTTTAAGTTTGCAAGAAGTCAAGAGCAAATGACCTATTGTCCAGGCATCAGCATGATTCAAAATCAATTTCTTTCTCAGCTTGTCTATGCATTCAAATAAGTTGGAGGTGTTGAAGGAAAAGTCTTCATCATGGTCCAGTCCAAGCTGGGAATAAACAACATGGCGACTGCTTTAGAAAGAAGGTTGCAGTTTATTGAAGAGGAGAGCCAGAGAGAAAGATGGCTCTGGAAGAAAAGAGAAAAAGCACATGTAGGAAGTGCGTTTTTATACCCTGTGGGGCTCTTGAGGTTGTTTCCTGTTCCTGTTTGAGGCTTTGTCATGTATTTTGACCTGAGTCTGAGTGTGCCCTTTTGACATCTGTGTTAATCCTATTATGTCCTGTCTTAGAGTTTGGGTGGGGTATGTAGATTTTAGGTGTCTTTGTCATCTTAATCTTCTAGCTTCAACCTTCCTGAATGGTTTACATCTGCATTTCTACAGAGCTGGTTTCTGCTTGGGGGAGGGAGACTTGGGGATATTAAGAAAAAACTGGGCATGCTTTTCTGCTTCTTTAAGATACTTTGAGGAAATATATTTTTCTGCCCTTTTAACATTTCCTTCTCTGCGGGGCTGACTTCCCACAGAGGAGAAGACTTTTAATTCAGACTTGGTGAGAGACTATACTATACTATATTTTCTATTGTTCTATTTTCTATTCTATACTATACTATATTTTCTATTGTTGATAAGAGATTTTCTACCACAGGGATCCCCAACTCTCGGTCCATGGACAGGCACCAGTCCACGGCATGCCGGAAACTGGGCTGTTCAAACAAGCAATGCCCCATCCACGGGATGCAGGCAGCATACAAAACCAGGCCCCCTCCAGTCTGCAGAAAAACCTCTCTCCACGGAGTCTGGTGCCCAAAAAATTGTGTGCTGCTGCTCTAGCATCTTCAGAAATAGTCAAATGGAGCCCCCCCTTTTTTTACTTTCTCAAAAAACTTCTTTTGAATTCTCAGCACATCTTTGGATATTTAGGCTCAGCTTTTTACTGTCCTAGATGGTTTCATATTTCTCTTTCTTAAGTTACAAAATTTGTGGGCTTTGAATCATTTGCATGAAGAGAAAGATCCATTTGCATGCCATAAAACCCATTGTTAGGCAGAAAAAAAGTATAGATGGTTTCATTAATATAATGCAAATCAAGAGTAAACTGGGCCCTTCCTTGTAAGGAAGTCCATGCAGAAAGTTAAGAAAAAGTGAGTAACAGGAGTCATGTACTTGGCAAAGTAAAAAAGAAGGGAAAGAAAAAGAATCAGTAAATGTAATAAGAAAAAGAATGGTAGATGGTCTTTGTGAAACATCATTTCATAATTAAGGGTGACCTTTTGTTGCTATGCTTCTAAACAAAAATCATTTATAATCTATACCAATATTTTGTACAATGTTGGTCTTAAATAAATAACTGGGATCTCTGAATTTTTGGGAGTATAAATCCTGTCTACTACAATCTCTGCTTAAGAATAGCATGCTTTAGAAAAAAGAACTGATAGAAGATAATATCACTTGAGAACTCTTAAATTTATCATTTTGATTTTCTGACTCAATCAATCTTGTTTTATCACAGCCTTCCAATATGGTCATAAAATTTGTAGGCAAGATAATAATGCTATTTTAAAAAAAAGTTAAGGAAGCATTTTATGTAAATTAGCCAGAAGATTTTTTCCCCCCTGTAATAGGGACAGTGTTTAACGTTGGTTGGTCACTTTCTATATTGAATTATTGGTGGTACTTTAAATTGCCATGTTTAGCCTACTTTGGCTTCTCTGAGCATTTTAGCATTATCTCATGCATTAGTGGGGCTTGTGTTCTTCTATCATCCCTTTTTCACTACCCACTTCTAAAAAAAACTTATCTAAAATATATTTTGTAATTTAAAGAATTTGGAGTGAGGAAGGGAAAGTTGAAGTTTTTATTTATATTGTATTCACCAGCCTTAGTTTTCCACTAGGAATCTCCGCTGATTTCAGGTTTAAAGTTACCATATATATCATTTGAATAACTGAAGTTACACACTAAAGGGAAGTAATCAGGAGAAGGCAAACTCATCATCAACCAGCTGCAATTGGATACTTTTTGTAACTAAAACAAAAGAACATCAAAATACCTCCTGGGAGAGAAGCAGGCTATGATCATTGAGAATGTCAAATAAGTATTACAGGTAATCCTCAACTTACAACCACAACTGAGCCCAAAATTTCTGTTGTTAACTGAGACATTTGTTAAGTGAGTTTTGCTCCACTTTATGACCTTTCTTGCCACAGTTGTTAAGTGAATCACTGCAGTTAAGTTGGCAACACAGTTGATAAGTGAATCTGGCTTCCCCACTGATTTTGCTTCTCAAAAGTCGCAAAAGGTGATTATAGCCTTGGAACATAGCAACGGTCATAAATATGAACCAGTTGCTAAGCTTCTGAATTTTGATCACACGATCGTGGGGATGCTAGAAAGCTTTTAAGTGTGAAAAATGGTCATAAGTCACTTTTTTCAGTGCCATTTTTAACTTGCAAATTAATTTATAATTGGAAGTAAATTGATAAATTTATTAATTGTCAGGGGTTTTTCCCAAATACTTTTAAAGGCACCTTTACTTCTGAGAGTGAGAAATGCTACTATCTCCATAGCTTAGTGGGTGGACACATTAAAATTTAACCAGCCTGATCATCATTAGCACCAGTCCTTTCTTATTAGTAAGGTTGTGCTAGCACTGCTGTAGATATGCCTCTTGGGAAATCTTTCCAGGTTCGTTAGACGGCAGGTGTGCTGCCACCACGTGGCTGGTTGGAGAAATCACAATGTGGGCAGTCAGACCCTCCTACCATATGATGTATTTCCTTTCCCCTCCCCTTTCTGGGATGGACTTCCTCCTCCCTCTTCCCTAGTGAGCCATGCTTCATTAGCAGAAAACATGGGGTCCCAATATGCAGACCCTGGGACCATTATCATCTTCTAACTATTCTGGAACGACGGTGTTGTGCTTTAATTAATCTCTTGTAAGACTTCTATGGTCTGTGTAAGCAGATATAATTAACTTTAACAGGTCTCTCCAGATAGTTTAAACTCATAGAAACACCTTTTATATAGAAATACCTTTATTGCAATTTAGATGACGTTGTACAGCATTTCCAAGATATTCCCGAGGTGTCTCCAAGGTTAGAAGATGATAATGCTCCCATTATATTGGGACCCCATGTTTTCTGCTAAAGAAGCATGGCTCACTAGGGAAGAGGGAGGAGGAAGTCCATCCCAGAAAGGGGAGGGGAAAGGAAATACATCATATGGTAGGAGGGTCTGACTGCCCACATTGTGATTTCTCCACCCAGCCACGTGGTGGCAGCACAGTAGGAATTCAAGCTGGATCTCAATGGGTTGATTTGGTTAGGGAAAATAAAAGGAAATTAAGGGAAGAGAAAGAAATTGAATGGTGCTTTGCCTTAGCTGTGGATGGGTAAAGGTCTGCCTATATAGTCCAGTATTTCTGTTTTTCCCTCCCTGTCATATGATGTGATGCAAGAATGGGATAAGCTTTTCTGGATAAGCTAGAAAACGGGAATGCTCTTTTCATTAGCTAAATGTTATACTTCTGAGGCAGATAAACCCTATACATCTGGAAGTACTTGGGGAAGTGGGGGCAGGGATACAAAATACAGTGTTGTGCACTCCACATTCTTTACATTAAAGACCAGATTTAGGTGACAGCTGAAGAGGAGAACTTACAACATTTGCCAATTCCACATTTGAATTTCATTTATTGAGTACATCCCATTAGGAGCAATGCATATTGTGGCAACTTAGTACTATGGTAATCAAGGGTGGAGAAGGAAATGGCAACCCACTCCAGTATCTTTGCCATGAAAACCCTATGGACAGTACCAAAAGGCAAAATGATATGATGCTGGAAGATGAGCCCCTCAGGTCAGAAGGCGTCCAATATGCTACTGGGGAAGAGCAGAGGGCTAGTACTAGTAGCGCCAGAAAAAAATGAAGCGACTGGGCCAAAGCCAAAAGGATGCTCAGCTGTGGATGTATCTGGTGGTGAAAGCAGTAGGTGTGAGCTTAAATGGACTCCAGAAGATGGTAGAGGACAGGAAGGCCTGAAGGAACATTGTCCATAGGGTCGCGATGGGTCAGACACGACTTCACAGCTAACAACAACAATCAAGGGTGACATTAGCCACCTTTTCATACTCTTCCTAAAGGGAGAAGAGGTTTCATAGAAAATGCTCCTTTGTGGTTCTTATGTGCCAAGCTGCCATCATTTAGTGATTTGACAATGAAGATTCTGGTTGCATTAGGCTACAATTACTTCTAATGCCTTAAACTGTGCTATGAAAATGATTATTACTGTGTCCTTTTGCTGAGAATTGTATAGTGGATAGGAAGCGTGGTACAAAGCCTGTACATATTTCAGAGACCCAGATAAATGCTCAGTAATGATGACAATAATGGTATATGTCAGAATTTGTGCCTATAATGAAATCATGATCAGCTGGAAAGCCTGAAAACCCTGCCTCTCTCTGTACTAAGCTTGCTTTGTGGGCAGAACTGATTTTGACAGGCTGTGTTGAGTAGACTGACAGAGGGTACAGAATGTTGGCAGATGGATATGGTTTCATGTTTGAACCACTAAAGAAGTCAGCACTGAAGAATTTAACAACTCTATGTACCATAGTATATCAGAAGAAATGTTCTTGGCTTAGAAAGAAGGAAACATTGTTTTTGGCGTAAATTTTAGTTGGGATTTGTGGGTTTTTGTTGTTTTTTCCCCTTTGGTAACTGAGAGCCAAAATAAGCTATTTGCCTATCCATAAAATCTAATAGAAATAGTTTTTAAAAAGTATACCAAAATGCCAGGAGACTATATACCGCAAGCCAGTTAGTCTCAGGTAAGGCAGGCTGATTGCTTACCTCTGAATAAGTCTGTTCAAACAAATGTTTGCAGAACTGAGCTGTAAAGCAATGGGACTGAAAATTGTGTTCACTGGGTTTTAATCATGACTCATTTAAAAGGTGTTATTTAAAACCCAACTCAGTACATTCCAGTTCAATTGGATGGAAGAGTTAGGGGAGCAAACAGGAAGGGCAGTTCAATGACACAACATTGGAAGGAAAATAACCACCAGAAAGAGTCTTCACACAGCAGGATAGAGACAGAATCCATGCAAGCTTAGTCAGATTATATTTTAAAACCTAGCAGCTGCATCTATGTAATATGTTCTGCTTGATTAGTTTTATCCTTGTAGTTTTTTGTGTTCTAACATGCATGAAGAAAGCGATTATTCAGTTTATTCAATTGTTCAATTTATATCTCATCTCAAGCAAGTATTCTGGGTGGCTTACAACAATTAAAAAAACCCACCAAGAAATGGAGGGGGGGTTGGGGACTCCTGATCTAACAGATATTAAGTGTCTTGTTAAGGCAAAACAAGAAAATGATTAACTAGTCGAGGTAAGCAAAGAGACTAACTCAGCGGTAGGCAACCTCGGCTCTTTTATGACTCATGGACTTCAACTCCCAGAATTCCTGAGCCAGCTGTGCTGGCTCAGGAATTCTGGGAGTTGAAGTCCATGAGTCATAAAAGAGCCGAGGTTGCCTACCCCTGGACTAACTTGTCCAAGCAAATATTTGGCTGCTAATTAAAGGTATGTTTCAGTGACAGATACAGGGGCC
The DNA here is from genome assembly GCF_947247035.1 of Vipera ursinii. Taxonomy (NCBI): domain Eukaryota; kingdom Metazoa; phylum Chordata; class Lepidosauria; order Squamata; family Viperidae; genus Vipera; species Vipera ursinii. The sequence continues at coordinate 111,963,879 of NC_139512.1, read as the reverse complement.
ATTGGATCTCAGAGGAGGCAAGAGCAGCGACAGAGAAGACTTTCTTCCTGGATCCCATCAAATGATACTGTTTTAGTGATAGGCTGACTCTGTCAGATTGAATAGGATGTGCAGGCAGTATGGGAACTACTTTTCTCGATTAGCCTGATGCCATGAAGGGCTTTAAGGATGCTAACCAGCATCTTGAATTGCATCTGGAGACCCACCGGTAACCAGTGCAGGGCTCATAGTAAAGATATTATGCTCATAACTACCCATGCCACTACAATCTGCACCATCTGGACAGCCATTTGTATGAAATGGTATAGGGTTTCCTGCCTGAGCAGGCGGTTGGACTAGATGACCTCCAAGGTCCCTTCCAACTTATTGTTGTTGTTGTTGTTGTTGTTGTTATCTGCAGCTGTCAAGTGGTTTTCAGGAACAGCCTTATGTAGAGTGTATTGCAATAGGAAGGGTGACCAATCCAAAGGGCCTTCTAGTCCAGCAAAGAGAGCATCTGAGGCACAAGATGAATCGGTGCAAAGGTCTTCTTGGTCACAGCTGCCACTTGCTATCTAAGCAGGAGCCTCATGACTGTTGAGCTTCCAGAGGTCCCTCAACACCTGGTTATGCCAGCAGACCTGGGGGGGGGGGGCAAGGGGACAGATGAACTAATGATGTTGCTCTGCTATCTTTAACATCCCTTCATCTATTCTTTTAGTTTGGTTTCTATAATTTTTAATGTATTTAGTTTCTATTAATTGTCTTTAGCTCTGTTGTATACCATCCAGGGTCACTTGTTTGTGAGGTAGGTGGCTATATGAATTGGTTTTATTAAACAAATATAAATAAAACAGTATTTCATCCCTGAGTAGAGTAGGACTAAATATAAATAATTTCTGGATCCAGAGGGGGCAAATAATCACAGCCATTTAGCCTTACCAGGATTGAGTTGATTCTGTTTCATTTCATCTAAATCCTCACAACCGTAAGACACTGGGAAAGGTCATTGGCAGTATTACTTCGACAAATAAGGCTGAGATGTACTGCTAGCTATTATTAGCATACTGATGGTACCTAACTCCAAACCGATGGATGACCTCACTCAGTAGTTTTCTGTAGTTGTTATAGGCTTTGTTGCTCTTGGCATGTCAGGGGTGCTAGACTCAATTCCCCCCCCCAAAAACAACACTAACTAGTGTTGATTATTTTAAGGTAATGGAAGAGATGCCTAAACTAGATGTAGCTTCTGTGGCCTGCAATAAAAACCAACTAAAGACCTCTTGTTCTTCAGATCCTTTTGATTTCTCTGTTATAGCAAATAACAGAGAAATCAAAGGAAAATTCCAAAAATTTAGATAACTTTAGTACAATGTGTTTTTTTAATGGGCAGGCTAGATGTAAAATAGGATTCCTTCAAAACTTTATTTTTAATAGAACTTGGCATCTAGGTAAATATTTGTATACTGATTGATCTTTTAAAAACAAATGTAAAGTACAATATAAAAATACCTTGGAGATAGTTAAAATATTGGGAACACTGGTTTGGGACATTGGAGGTTATCTATAAAATTCTCTAAGTGACCTTAGCCAAATCTAGACTCTTATTTCCTTGCTAAATTAACCACCCATGTAGTCTTCTTTCAGACCAGGCCTTCAGGAAAAATAAGTGTGTGGGCTTTTGCTAATTTGATGATAAACTAATGTTATTATATAGACTATTAAGTTTGCTAATTTGTTATTCTAGTTTGCTTTTTTTACTTATTTCTAAAAGGTTATCAATATAACCAGGGCTTTTTTTCTCATAGAACACTCAGAACGGAGTTCCGGCACCTTTTTTGGATGGAACCTTGTAGGGTAGGCAAGGCAGGTTGTATGACTTGTGTGAGTTCCGGCACCTTTTTCTTTTACAAAAAAAGCACTGAATATAACCACGGGAGACATAAAATAAATGTCCAATGACTGACAATATTCTTGCTCCCGTTTCCGCTGCGCAAAATGCAGTGGTAAAAGAGAAGCAACAAGTGGTACAGACAGGTAGTCCTTGACTTAGGATCACAATTAGATTGCAATCTCATTTGTTGAGCAAAGCAGTTGTTAAGCAAGAGACTCACCTGGTATTCCCGGTTGCAGTCATTAAGCAATTTCCCATGTCAGTAAGTGGCTGGAGGAAATTCCTGCCTGCTGAAGGATTTTAGCTCTGTATGGAGCTGAAATCTTCCCAGCAGGCGGACCTTTGAGAGCAAAAGTCTGCTTGGCAGAGGGTTTAAGCTTCACACACAGCTGAAATCCTCCCAGCAGGCAGACCTTTCATTTTCAAACATTCCTGCAGCCAGCTGAAGGATTTCAATTCCCTTCCATGCATGAAGAGAAAATCCTTTGTGGGGTTGCAGGAACAGAACTGAAATCTTCAGGTTTCTGCAACCTACTGAAGGATTTCCCCTCTCCTTTGTGCACAGAGTCTCTCTGTATACCATATGTTTTAACAGCTAAGCACTGTCTTTCTTGTATATTTGTTCTGAAGCTTATTTTATTGGAAGGCTTCCTACCGTTTCCATCAAAAGTTATCTGTTGTACTCGGCTATCACCCAGAGAAAGCTGGAGTAAAAGTGACAAAAAGCACCTTGTTGGCAGAGAAGGAATTGCTTTAGAAAGAGGCTTCTTGCAAGTCCCTGATTCTGAATTTTAATCAGGCATTGGATTACTTGATATTTCAAGGCTGTTTAGCTTTCAGCCTGCCTATCCCTGCTGGCTCATTAAAAAGAATTCTAAATACATGGCTTGTGGGCCAAGAGTAGGAAAGAAAATTAGGGAATTGAAGAATGATGTGGTGGAAGCATTATTATCCTACTTAGCTTTTCTGCATATTTTTATAGCTTGTGTCTTCACAGTTTATTATGAAAGTACTAGATATCCATCAAATGGATACCCAGGCTTCTTCTAGTTATGATTTGCAGTGTAGCAGTGTTTTTCTCTCCTTTTTTCCCTTGCTCTCCCTTGATGTTCCCTTTTTATAATAACTACCCATTCAAACATTTCCTTTTTCATACACATCTTGCTCTATTGCTTTGTTTGATGCTATCTCTGAAACCTTATCCAGTTTTTCCCCCCTTACAACTGATTTATTATCCCAGTCAGTGGCCTTTATCCAGACCACTTAACTTGATGAACTCACTACCTGTGCTCCTAAGTCAAGGACTACCTGTGTATGCTACCTGCCTGATGGATTATTTATTAATTTATTTCCACAGATTTCTATGCCACTCCAGTCTGGACTCTGAATGGCTTGAATTCCTACAATTTTTAACCTCCACAAGATTATAAATAATAATAAAAAATCAAAATAAGCAGAACCAATCTTAACCTCACTCCATCTACACCCTCTGCAGAAGAACCGTCCTTCTGCTTCTTCCCTCAAAGTCCTCCAAAAAGCCAGGTCTTAACTGCTGTAAGGAAAGTTAACAGGGACAGGGCTGACTTTATATCCTTGGAAAGGCTCCTTCAGAAGAGGGAGGACTATCACCAATATTCAACCATGAGAAACCTGATAACCACATTCCTTTGGTGGTATGATTCTTAACCTACCTATTTTTCCCAATCTTACTGGGCAGACAGATTCCTCCCAGAGGGTTTAGGACCATAAGACTCCAAACCTTGGCCACACCACCTCCGCCTCCCACCTCTGCCCATTTACTGCCAGTGTTCCTCCTCAGCTGGTCCTCTCCCACTATTCTCCCTGGCCAGTGGGCCCCTTGCTCTCTGCCCTCTGCCCTGTGCCCTTCGGCCTGGCCCTTTCGCCAAGACACCCTTTGTCCAGGCCTTTGGCTGCCAGTACGATGGGTGGCAGGCAGAAGCCATGGTGCTGCAGGGGGGCAACATGTGATGGGCAATCGCAGGGGCTGTGTTGTGGGGCAGCAGGTGAATGGTGCTGGTGGATCTTTTCTGATTGTAGGGGGTGTGTGTGTGTGTGCAGGAGAAAGGCAGGGCCAGCACAGCTTCAGTGATTGTGGTGGGAGTGCAAGTAAATGGCAGGGCCAGCACAGCTTCTCCGAACCCCTGCGATCACCCTTCGTACATTGCCCCCCTGCAGCACCATGGCTTCTGCCTGCCACCCACCTGATTGGCTGGTGGCTATCTGTCCTGCACAGCCAAAGGCCCAGGACAAAGGGTGTCTTGGCAAACGGGCCAGGCCGAAGGGCAGAGGACAGAGGGTAAGGAGCCCATTGGCCAGGGAGAATGGGCTTGGGAGGGCCAGCCAAGGAGGAACACTGGTGGTAAATGGGCAGAGGTGCGAGGTGGAGGAGTGTGGCCAAGGGTGGGAGCCTAAGCATCCCATTCCGCTCTCAGAGTAGCTAGCTTTGGAGACACCTGAACTCTGAGGCACATATAGGGTTTCAGAAGTAACTTCACCTTATTGAATTACTTTATACCTGGTAACAGCCATTGCTGTTTTTACAATAAAGGTGTCACCTAGACAAACCTATGCATGCCTATATGATTTGGATGTTGCATTTTAAACAGCTGCATGCTCCTAAAGGTCCTTTAGGAGCAGGCTGATTAGAGTAAGTTGTAATAGTCTAGATGTGAGACGACAGGGACATACACACAAACCCGTTTCAGGAACAGTAATAATTGGTGCACAACATATAATTGTGCAAAGATTTTGTACAAGTTCTTGCATAGCCTCCCCTTGGTCTTCTAGGACGCCCAGATTGTGAACCAGTTCTCCTTATAGCCTCATCCATTGCTAGAGATGGCCAGAAACCTATGCAAAGAATCAGTTGACACTGGATTCCACACCACTCAATCTTGCTAAGGTTCAGCCTAAGCCAGTTTCTCCCATCCAGACTGTTTGCCTTTGGGCAAAGATACAAAAGCTCTGCTGCACTGGCAGCATATCCAGCCAATATAAAACTGGATTTCTTTGACATATTGATAATATCCCTACTTATGTTGTTGTTAGTTGCGAAGTCGTGTCCGACCCATCACGACCCTATGGACAATGTTCCTCCAGGCCTTCCTGTCCTCTACCATCTTCTGGAGTCCATCTAGGCTCACGCCTACTGCTTCAGTGACTCCATCCAGCCACCTCATTCTCTGTCGTCCCCTTCTTCTATTGCCTTCAATCTTTCCCAGCATTAGGCTCTTCTCCAGTGAGTCCTTCCTTCTCATTAGGTGGCCAAAGTATTTGAGTTTTAGCTTCCCTACTTATACAGAGGGATAATTTCACCTAATGGCTTCATGTAAATGTTGTAGGGAAAATGCTAAGCTGTGCAACACTCTCCAGTGGAGCATTTGAGGGTTTGATCCCTCCTCCCAGGACTGGGTAGAATCAACTACTCAGGAAGGAGGAGAACCAGTGCATAACAGCCCCTCCACTTCCCAACATTCGTAGCTATTTCAAAAGGATAAAGATAAAGGTAAAGGTTTCCCCTGTCCAGTTGTGTCTGACTCTAGGGCAGACATGTCAAACACAAGGCCTGGGGGCCAGATCCGGCCCGCGAAGTGGTTTCATGCGGCCCGCGAAGCCATCCTGGAAACAGTGAGGGAATGGCCCCCACTGCCTTGGCCCTGGCCCAGAGACCCTCCTCCTGCCAGAGACCCTCAGATCTGTCCCACTCCTGCCCAGGCCCCCATAGGCACCCTTGATGCGAACGATGTAGAGCTGGCCATGGCCACCCAGTAGGCCATACGCACTTTAGCCACACCCACCCAGGCCACACCCACCCGGCCCCCTGAGGGCAACCGCAATGCTGATGCGGCCCTCAATGAAATTGAGTTTGACACCCCTGCTCTAGGGGGTAATGCTCATCTCCTTTTCCTAGCTCAGGAAGCCAGCATTCCATGGTCATGTGCTGATGTGACTGTAATGTTTTGGGATTTTACTTGAACTGTTTCACGTGTCTGTTTGAATGCTGCTTAAGGTTGCTCAATTGGTGTGTCTGTGTAACGGTCACTGACTAGCCAGACTTGCTGTCTCCAAGAAGATCATTGGATGATTTGGGGCGGGAATGGGTTTCTTTAAACCTATTGGCCGCTGCCTAGCGGCCAACTGTATAAGTAGCTGTGTAGAAGCCTCTGTTTCAGTTCTGTTCTTGTTTGCCTCAGTAAAGCAATGTTCCTGTTTCAAACCTCTCGTCTCGCTTATTGCCAGCAAAGAACTCACTACACAACAGTGACTATATACCAAGGAACACAGAACGCTGTTACCTTCCCACCAAAGTGATGCCTATTTATCTACTTGCATTTGCATGCTTTCAAACTCCTAGGTTGATAGGAGCTGGGGCAAGAACAGAAGCTCACCTCATCACATGGTATTTGGGTCTCAAACTGCAAATCTTCCAATGGGCAGCCAGCACCTTAAACTCCTAGGCCATCACATCCCCTTGTTCAGAAGGATACTGTACCACAATCAATGGCATTGCAGGCTGAGAATTACAATGGGACCAGGATTCATACTTGCCCTATCTGAAATCGTGTACAAGATGCTAATCTATTATTATAGTTTTTAACATGCCGCGTTGCACATTATTGCACTGTGGAATTTAAATAAATATTACTGTCACTTTTGTTTCAGTCATTGTTTTTATAAACCTGTCTGGATAAAGTGATTGTTTTTCATTCTGTATGCACTTTCTCAAGGATAAGATGCAGTGCTGAAGTACTATCGAAGGAAAGAACGCCTGAAGTAGAGTGCTTTATTTGGGGACGAGTGGAAAGGAAGAACAATGGTGTTAAAAATTTCCAGACATCATGTTTTACAGCTGAACTATAAAACTGAAAGTATAAAGACAGATTCTCTGATGTCAGAGTGAAGATGAAAGCCATTGGAAGGGTGGTTTTTTTTCATATAAAAAGCTGTCTTTCTAAGATGAGATGGTGAGTTTTTATACTTTAGCTGAAAGGAATCAAATCATGTTTTTTTAAAAAAATTGTATTCAATGGACCCTAAGGTTCCACAAAAACAAGATAGGGTTCACTGAGAGATTAAAGGGGGAGATTTGTACTCAAACATGTCCAAATTTCTGTTATTAGAGCCTTACCTTTTGGTCAGGGATTCTAGATTTTTTTTAATTAATGGTTTCCACAGCATGCAAATATCTGAAAAAATCTCTGCTTTAGATGTCTAGGAACTAAAATTAGCAAATAAAAATAACTCTGAACTTTTGTGATGAGGTCCTATGAGCATTAATGTAGAGGAAATGAGATTGATTAGAATTAAATAGGCATTTCCAATAGCTTGTTGAGTTCATGAAGGGATAAGATATAGGATTAGCTACACAAAATAGAATGTTGGTAGGGTCTGCAAAGAGTATCTAGTAGCAAATTCAGGGACAGTATTTACTACTGCCAAAAATTAATTGTGTCATAGGGCTAAAATGTCTCATTATGATCACTGAATGCAGCAATGTTAGTATAAATTGGACTGTACCTTTAAGCTCCTTGTATAAACAGCTTGTTCAATCCTGCATTTTAACTGCATCTTCCATTTGTAATTATACATGGAACTGTTCTGTGGAACAACATCTGTGTCTTACATGAATAGCCTTTCTGAATTTATTTGTTCCTTGATTGTACCAAAAATAATAAGCAAGATGGATATCATTCTTCACAACCAGTTTATATCCCTTGTATGTTTACCTGCGAAGGAGGGTCCATTTTTCAAATGTTGGCTTTGCTTTCCAGCTAGACAGTAGCATGGCTCCAGATAGAGTCCTTAATGGAATTCTAACTATGATAAACTTAGCTGTGCTATCCTGGACTTTGGGCCTGTTGCAATAACCAGCATTAGGCTCTTCTCCAATGAGTCCTTCCTTCTCATTAGGTGGCCAAAGTATTTGAGTTTTAGCTTCAGGATCTGGCCTTCTAAAGAGCAGTCAGGGTTAATCTCCTCTAGGACTGACCGGTTTGATCACCTTGCAGTCCAAGGGACTCGCAGGAGTCTTCTCCAGCACCATAGTTCAAAGGCTTCAATTCTTTGGCGCTCAGCCTTTCATATGGTCCAACTTTCACAGCCATACATTGCAACTGGGAAAACCATAGCCTTGACTATATGCACTTTTGTTGACATGGTGATGTCTCTGCTTTTTCGTGTGCTGTCTAGATTTGCCATGGCTTTCCTCCCCAGGAGCAAGTGTCTTTTAATTTCTTGGCTATAGTCCCCATCTGTGGTGATCTTGGAGCCCAGGAAAATAAAATCCGTCATTACCTCCATTTCTTCCCCATCTATTTGCCAGGAATTGAGAGGGCCTGATGCCATGATCTTGGTTTTCTTAATGTTAAATTTCAACCCAACTTTTGCTCTCTCCTTCTTCACCCACAACAAGAGGCTCTTTAGTTCTTCTTCACTTTCTGCCATTAGACTAATAGCTCCCTGCTATTGTTTGCATAAAATATGGGATACTAAAACTCCATAGCTGTCACAAGAAGACAACTCTGAATGTGAAGAAGCTGCTCCAGTGACCTGTGGAATTGCAGACTTAAGAGACACGATTACATGAAGTTGATCAAACACAGACACTACTAGTGCAGCTGGAAAGTCAGATGAAGATGACATAAGGCAGGCATGTCAAACTGCCGGCCTGTGGGCCAGATGCATCATGCTGAGAGCGCGCCCACCCCATTGCTGGCCATGGGGGAAAAGTCCCAATACATCACATGATGTCACATGACATCATGAGTTTGACATGCCCCCCATCCACGCCCACACTTGCCAAGGAGAGAGGAGAGGAGAGCAAAGACTTTCTATGAGGTTCTTTGCCAAACAAAGACGTAAATAGCTAAGGAGCAGCTGGCTGCAGCATAAATTTAAGAGGTAGCCCCAATAATGATCCTTTGTTGGAATTAACCATCTGATCTCTGGCTCTGGAGTGACACCCATGTTTAGATTCTGTTTGTGAAATTCTGGTTTCTGGACTGGCTGTCAACTCTGACCTGGATCTTGGAACTCTGGACTGGACTTGGACTATTCTTTTGTGTGTGCTCCTATTAAAGAAAATCCAATCAGGCAAGCTTCTTTCAGAGATTCTGTTTTGCTTGCATTCCTTGACTGCTGTTATCTTTTGGTCTTTGGCTAATTTCCATAGCAACTGTGTGAGTGTTTAATTGGCACCAGAAGCAGGACAACAGCTGTAAATACTTAGTGGCAGTACTTAAGTATAAAACACACTAAATGATAATGTTGCTATAGTTTGAGCCCACTTCTTTTGCCTATTTATTAAAAGGGAATCCTGGGGGGAAAAACAGCACTACTTTAAAGAACCCACTCATTCAGGTCAATGTGAGTCTTAAACCAATAGCATCCTTTTCAAGGTCACACAATGATATCTAAAAGGTTGTGCTCTTTTGATGTATAGCAGAAAGATGCTGTACTTGGACGTAGTGAGAAGCACATTTTCAAAATAGGCATAGCAGTCCAGTAATATTGTGATATCTAATGAGTCAGACTCCAAATTGGATATCTCAGGTAATCTGCTTGTTACTGGAGAAGCACAACAGCAGACTGATCATCTGACTTGGAACCTGGTCAGGAAAAGAACCTCTGTCTCCCCACGCACAGAAAGATCAAGTGAATAGAACAAAAACTTTCAATGAGGCTTCTTGAAAGGAGCTGTGTCTGAATCAATGCTCTAGAAGAAAGGCTTGGCAGTCCTATATCTGCTGGCAAATACGTTTTTCAGTCAGGGACACGATTTCCTGAATTGGTGCTGCTTCTGATTCCTGATCTGACCTTTAGCTAGGTACAAGATAACACTCAGCTCTGATTCATGGATTTTGAATTTTTGTCTGCCCAGAACTTCACCTTCCAAAGTAGTAATTGCACTCCTGCACTGCAGTGAGATTTATAGCTGCCATAAAGACCTTTTATATACATGTGACCTCTTGCATTTGTAATTGCTGGCACAGAACACGTATTAAATAGCAAACACCTCAATGCTAAGTTAACAAGTCAGGCATCTCCAGGCAATTACTAGATGAGTGAGAAGGTGTATGAGAGAACCAAACATTTACATCACTTGAGGATTAAGCATATTATGTGAATATACCCAACCACTTAAACAAAAAAAGAAGGTTAGGTGCCAGGAGAAGCTGGTTTCTACTCTGAATATAAATTAATTTGCTATTTGCCTTAATTTGGTTTGTACTAGGTATGGGGAAGAGCATAGAGTTATGCTGGAAATTGCATTTGATATATCTAAGCAGTTCTGTCCATTGAGATCAGTTAGAAAGCTCTTAAGGTTTTTGTGCTTCATTTTTTCTTGCTTAGTATGGTGTTGCTTTTGTTTTGTGAATTGAGGACATAATAATCATTGTCAATGATTCTTAGAATGTTCTGTAAGCATTTTTTTATGTGGTGGAATTATATATCTGAGGATGTCTTTTTTTGTCTCCTAACTGATTATCAAGAGCCAGAACACGTATGCTGTTTCATTACAATGAATAGAAAGTGCATATAAATTATGCAGCCTCCTTTCTCCCCTAAAGCTCTTTGATGCTGTACAGATTACTCGACAGAATTGTAACTCTGGACAGAGTGAAGAAGGGAAGGTGTGTTTCCTTCATGTTCCAGCAGAGCCTAGAGCACAGGTGGGCAACCATGGCCTCTTTATGACCTGTGGACTTCAATTCCCAGAATTCCTGAGCCAGCATTAGCAGACAAAAAAACCAACAACAACAAAAAAAACCAGACATGCTGGCTGGCTCAGGAATTCTGGAAGTTGAAGTTCAGAGGTCATAAAGGGTCAAGGTTGCCTACCTGTGGCCTAAAGGAGCAATCGCTGACCATCATCAGCAGGTTTACTAAGAAAATAAAACTTTGAAAAGCCTATTTATATGAATCTGAAAAACGTAGTCATTTCATTATCTTGGACCTTTTCTGTAATTAAGAATACAAAACAAAATAAGTGCACTCAGAAGTAGAAGTCCAAAATCAAACAAGGTACAAATGACTCTTTTTCATCTATATTCATTTAGCCTTCCTGCAAGGCTTGCCTGGTACCCACTCTGATTATAGGCACAAAGCATTTTAGTTTTTTTAGTTTTTTAGTTTTTTTAGTACCAGGTAATCCTACACTGTAGATCTTCCCCATGTTAAGAATAACAGCTCTTTGCAATCTTCTCCCTTCATTTTGACAGGGTTGCTTCTGCAGTTCCCGTGTTGCCAAACTGGTCCTATGCACACCTTTGTTATTTTTATTATATTGACAGAAATGGGCTCCCTTCCTGTGAAGTGGAGAGGAAGGGAGAAGAGCCTTCTGCCCCTGGAAAGAAAGTGTCAGACTTCTGACACTCATTCTGTCGGGTCTTTGTGCCTGACGCTCCTGAGGTTCCAGGGGGTGGCAAGGACTTAGATTAATTGGTAGCTCTGTTAAATGTCTGGAAAAGTATTTGATGTCTGCCAGCCATCAAGATGAGGTAATTATCCTTCTAACCCTTATGGCCTACATTAGCTGTACATCATTTTGCTGTCATAACACATGGGGGATTGTTTTTCATGTACTAAAAATATGAGCCAAGAGGACCCAAGCATACAGCAGAGGATAAAGGAGGCAAATAGATTTCAATTTTCAGTATGTATGGGAGCTATAGTTTTGACAACCTTTTGAGTTTCAGTGTTTTGGATACGGAGCTGGAAAGCTGAAGCATTTTCTCTGTAGGAGGAAAGGTGTAAATCTTAATCATTTAATTGTTGCTATATTTAAATGCAGATGAAGTGCTAGATCTGGACTTGATTTACATTGACAATGTACTTGCTGGGTCTTTAGGAAAAGTTCTTGCTCTATTCTATAAACAGAAGAACACCAACATCCCCTAAACCAGAGGTCCCCAAACATTTGGGCACCAGGGACCGGTTCTGTGGAGAAAGGTTTTTCTGCGGACCAGAGGAGGCATGGTTTTGTGTGCTGCCTGCATCCCACGGATGGAGCTTTGCTTGTTTGTGCATGCCGTGGCCCAGTACAGTCCACGGACTGGGGGTTGGGGACCCTTGCCCTAAACTTCGCTGAAAATGTTACCTAGCTTAGTTCAGAAGCTCGAAGAATGAACCTTCACCCTCATCTGACAGATATTCACCACTATTGCAAAGTTTTTGGTCTCCCAATACTTTTGTATAAAGAGTAAAAGGCTAATTGTGCAGATGGATGTAATAAAAAGTAATGCTGAACATGAGTTCTCCATGTTTGTCCTCCCTATCTCTCTGTACTTAGAAATCTTGTAATAGTTGCCCAAGTCACAAGAATGAATTTCTTGATCATCAAAGTAACGAATACTGTAATATAAAATTGGAACAATGCAAAGAACATTACAAGTATTATTCACTAGATTGCTGTTCTGAATGCCAAGAGAATTTGTCATCAAACATCTGCTCTTATTCCTGCTGTGTTAATGACACAACTGACATGTATTGCCTTTCCCAAACATACCAGAATGGATTGGTAATAACTACAGTAATAAATTAAATATGCAAACCCTTGAATAAAATATTACTCAAATATTGCCAATAAAAAACTGAGAATAAAGGTAAAAAGGTAAAGGTTCCCCCGCACATCGTGCTAGTCGTTTCCAACTCTAGGGGCCGGTGCTCATCTCCGTTTCAAAGCTGAAGGGCCAGTGCTTGTCCGAGGACATCTCCATGGTCATGTGGCTGGCATGACTAGACGCCAAAGGCGCACAGAATGCTGTTACCTTCCCACCGTAGTGGTCCCTATTTTTCTACTTGCATTTTTACGTGCTTTCGAAATGCTAGGTTGGCAGAAGCTGGGACAAGTAACAGGTGCTCACTCTGTTACGTGGCACTCGGGATTCGACCTGCCAAACTGCCGACCTTCTGATCAACAAGCTCAGTGTCCTAACCCACTGAGCCACTGCGTCCATTGGGAAAATATTACTCAAATATTGCCAATAAAAAACTGAGAATATTCTCTTCTAAAACTTCGCCTTGTTCAGAATCCCCCAGACTTTAACAGGTAAATATGAAAACTGTTTCTATTCTATTCGATAAGTAATAAAAGATCAAGCTGAAACAAACCTTTTTTCTTTCCAAATTTCATAATTTTCTTTGTGAGGCAGGCCATAAAGAAAGATACAAAGAATACATCAAAATGCTGCATGTCATAAAAGTGAGGTAGGACATAAAAGTGAGGCATGAAGAAAATGTGTGTATTAGTTAGAAGAAGAACAAGGAAATGGAGAATGCCAAACCACAAGTTCAACTGTAGGTCACGTCTCTTAGGCCAGCACAAAGTTCAGTACAGCTAACCACATATGTCTCGCTTGTAGCTAAACCACAAATGGTGCTGGAAACTTAGATGTTTAGCAAGACACCTGTAACCATTCATGTAACCAATCAGAGCTCATAAGTTACATTTCCGTATTTTGCTACTTTTGGAGACTATATATGTAGTTGCTTTTCCATGACAAGGTGTTCAGACATTGACATTGCTTTTTGTTCTGAACCTTTTGCGGGCAAAATAAAACAAACTTCTTTTGATTCCGAGGTCTGAGTCTCTTGATTCTGCAACATTTGGGCTCAGCTATGTGGCACAATGAAGATTTATTACATGTGCACTCATTACTGTTTATTTTAATAGCAGTAAAAATGCCTTACTGAGCTCATTGGTACAAGGAAAAAAAATCCCTTCCACTTATGGCTATGCTATTTTTCTAATACAACCCACCCTGAGTAATTTGTGGCATTAGAGGAGAGTAAGTACATCTCTCTTTGTTGCAATGCCAATAAGGAAAATGCTACAGTTTACACCTACGCTGGGATATACAGTATTCTGGCTGCTTTGAAAATAAAAGAGAAAGATGTATTCTTTTCTGATCTTCAATGTATCTTCAGGATATTTGCTTTTAAGGCCTGCAGGGTGAAGCCAATTGCAAAGTGGCCTAAACTACGTCGGCAAGTTGATTTTTTTGCTTGGAACAATTAGATTCTACCCTATGGCTACTCATGCTTGAATATAGGTAGCAGCCCTCCAATATCCCAGTGGACTATTGCAACCCCTCGGCCCCACAGAGGCCATTCTTTTTAGTTTGGAATCTAAGATGAGTTGTGTTATGTACTGAGATAAATTGCTTGGAAACAGTTGAGTAATAGTTAACTGCTGTGTCTCTTTAAACTTCAGACTGCTTGTCTCCAGAACTGTTAACTTGTGTTTAGGTGGGAATCACTGCTTTAAATTCATTTGCCACCGCCTAGTGGTGGTCCGTATAAATAGAAGCTAAGCAGCAGTTAGTGCTGCTTCTGTATTAACCTAATAAATGTGTTCTTGTTTTCACCAAACGCCTCGTCAATGCCTCACAGTTCCCAATGTTTAAAAAGTTGCTTAGGGATATTTTCTATTATTAGGGGCAGTGATTTTATTTAGGCCTTGGACCCAATCTGATTGTTGTTGTTGTTTCTGTTTATATCACATTAATGGCATGTTTAAAATATACAGTCTTAAAAAACTAGCTCTTTTAAGAAGTCAACAGAAAGGTATGTCAGAGGGGATGGTGCTCAAGCCCATCTCTCTCAGGGTTATTCTGAAGGAGCCTTGTGGTTTTTCACATTGGTTCCCCCAAATAGGGACAACTGTGCAATTTTTTTCCTATGTTTAAATCAATGTGCATATGGATGAGTCGTTATTCTATCCTAAAGGAAAAACAAGGATATGGCACTAACATTCCTAGAAAAATCTCTTCCTTACTCCCAAACCCTGAACAAATATGATGTAAACTAAAGCAATGTTTCTCAACTCAAGCAATGTTCAGGATTTTAAGATGTGTGGACTCCAGTTCCCAAAATCCCCCAGCCAACCCAGTGAATATTGCAAGTTAAAGTCTACACACCGTAAAGCTGAGCTGAGTTGCAAAGCACTGGGGTAGAAAGAGCTCTACATCTGGCACGTAATCAGAGCTGCTAAATGAGTAAAAAGTTTGCTCACACAATTTCAGGAATTAACCACGTTTAGTGGAGAAGAAAAATTAATATCGTTTAAATGCCTACTTAAGAAACCTGCCTCATTATTGCAGAAGCCTGGTTATTGCCATTTTTACTACTGTAAGACATCATTGTAAAGAAAACATAAATGGCTCCATCTATCCCAGATATAAAAGAAAGGACACTGAATGCACAATGATAGCTGACGTCCTTTCCGATAAGCAAGGGAGCTATTGCGATTATGAAATTTTAGCAGGTTTCTGCAGGTTGTTTTTTTTATCCTTCTGCAGTTTCTTCTTTCCTTCTTGTGCCAAAATATTTAGACAGTCTGACAGTGCAGGAGAAGAAAAAGTAATAATACAACAGCCTTCATTCTTCATTATTTGCTTTCCCCCCTTTTTTGATGGAGACATTTGCAGGAAACCCCAGAGATCTACTGCCTCTTAGTCTCCGTGGTATGAAGAGGCATGCTTGCCTAAACCATGGTTTATGTGGTGTGAAAATGCTTTATTAAGCTTGTTCTTCCCATTGCTATCACCGCCAATGCAGTGTATCAAGTGAGTTTGCCAGGGATATTAACCTTCATTTATTTACTTTCTCCTAGTGATAGATTGGTGTGATGTTGTTCACTGGGCCATAAATAATTGGTCTGAGTAGTAGGAGAGAAGCTCAAGGGAATAGGATGTTTGCCTCCTTTGCAGACGTAGATGCTGAGGATAGCCTTCTGCCAGAGGGCATCAGGTTGGTAGAAAACGAAAAAAAAAAAACATTTACTAACTTCTGCCCCCCTCTTATTGCAGCTGAAAGGAGAAGTTGAAATACACAAAAACTAGGGTGTTCTTTCAATTTTAGCCAGATGGATAATGATAAAGAATAGAAGACAAAATGATCATCATTTCTATAGCAGATAATTGGAGGTTCAGAGAGCTGATTAAAATTTTGATGATAGAGATTTTAAACCAGCTTTTTCCAAACTCATGCCCTCCAGGCACCTTTCAGAACTCGCCAACCAGCATGAATTTTGAAGGTCACCGAGTGGGGAAAACTACCTTAATATGTCTGGGACTAGAAACGTTTACACACATGTTCTTTTCAGTGTTGACCTTTCAAAAATTAAATGTTCCTGTAGGAATATATGGCCATTGTGATTTATTTATACCAAGAAAAAATGCATTTTGGGGATTTATTTATGTCTTTTAATTTAGGTGCTACCTGACTCCAATGAAATTCTAAGAAACAATTCTACAAGAGGCTGGGTTGTTTTTTTCCCTTCACTGCCATGATTGGACAACTCCTTGCTTATCTGATTCTTATTGACCATAACCAAGATCATTCTCTGTTGACCTGACCCAGAATGTCTCATTTTCAACATAGATGTTTCTCAATCAATTCCCTATTCCCTGTACCTTTAAGTATTTTTGAGAAGGAAAAGTAGGACAAGGTAATTGTTTCCTTCCTCCTTGTCCTATACTGTTCAGAATAACCTGAGATGATAAGAGCCTTGGTGGAGCAGTGGGCTAATGCCTCCTTAAGTAACACCAGCTGCCTGCAATTAGTGCAGGTTCACATCCCACCAGGCTCAAGGTTGACTCAGCCTTCCATCCTTCCGAGGTAGGTAAAATGAGGACCCAGATTGTTGGGGGCAATTAAGCTGACTTTGTAATAATGCCGCTTGGGGGTGTGTGTGAAAGCCCTAATAAGCAGGCATATACATAGAATGAAGGCTACTGCTAAGCTTGTAAGCCGCCCTGAGTCTTCGGAGAAGGGCGGGATATGAATGGAATTAAAATAAAAAAAATAAAAAAATATTATATTAATAGGGAGTCTTCTGTATTTCTGCTTATATATGTCTCTTCATTGTATGGTGGCAACTTTCCTGGGCCCTAATGCAAATATAGGGAACTGTAAAATGGGTTTGTTTGTCTTTCTCAGTTCCATGCCATTTCCTTTGCTTGCTGTTTTCTGATAGTGGCTATTAGCAAATGTTCAGCAGAGGTAGGTCATTGAACCTGGCAGGAAATTAGCCAGCTCTTTTCTTTTATCACTTTAAATTATCTGGTACAAGAAAAAAAACTACGTACCATATTTCTTCAGGAGAAGTAAAACACCCATGATACAATCAATTTTCTGCCTCACCCCCATCCTCAGCATGTGTACATACTCAATCCTATATGCTATAGTGTAACTTTCCAAAATTAAATTTGGCACACATATTGAGAACATAATTTTACATTACAAGGTTGAAACCCAGCTTGATCTCCCAGGAAAAGATGACTGCTCCACATTGCCACTATGGAAAGAGAAGCAGTGGAAAGATGCAAAAAATGACCTTGTGATAATCTAACCTGAGGCTTCAAATTCTTTGCCTCAATATTCTTAAATAAACTAATCTAATGCAAATGAAGGTATTGATAATAAAATGGTACAATTTGGGCAGCTTTGCGGTTGATACTCCATCATTATTTTCCTTAAGAGAATTGGGAACCAGTTCTTAGCCTTTGAAAAACCTAGCTACTTTCTGTTTTCATCTCCATATTTCTTATCCTTACTTATCAGCAAGCTTCCTTAAACCTTTTCACTCCTGGACCCCATATGTGTAGTTTTTGAGCCTTCAGGTTGAAATGGTTAAGCAGCAGGAATCTCAAAGTCTGGGTTTCCTGCATTGCACAACCATATTTTTCCCCCCAAATACAGCCCCTTCTCAGATGGGGCTTTCATGCAAATGCTGGGAATCAGTTCAAGAGCAGATGCCTACATATGAAGGAGTAGACCTGTTTTGTGCTAACGATTTGGAAACATAATGCATTTTCAGAAAAGGTATCAGCAGTTGTAACTCCTGGTTCTCTCTTACAGGGTAGCCCTGTCAAATTGTATTAGTAGTAGAGTTATCAGATCTTTGATGCAAAAACATGGATGAGTTCCAGATGGCAGCAGAAGTTTGAATTTTTCACTATCTTTTTGTTGCCATCTAGCAATCACCTGAGTCAGTACATGCTGAAACTACCGTGTTTCCCCGAAAAAAAGACCTAGCTTGATTTTTACACATGTGCCCAATATAAGCCCTACCCCCAAATAAGCCCTAGTTTGGGGGCAAGGTGCACATGTAAAAATCAAGCTAGGGTGGGTTGGGGGGATGGAGCTGCCCTACAAGCCCTGCACCCACTTACCTTAGGACCTCTGCAGCCAGACCTCCCATGCCCTGTCACCGTTTTTTTAAAATCCCATTTATATCCCGCCCTTCTCCGAAGACTCAGGGCGGCTTACAATCTAAAGCACAAATCAATGTGCTTAGCAATAGCCTTCATTCTATGTATATGCCTGCTTATTAGGGCTTTTGCCCCTCCCCCCCAAGCGGCATTATTACAAAGTCAGCTTAATTGCCCCCAACAATCTGGGTCCTCATTTTACCTACCTCGGAAGGATGGAAGGCTGAGTCAACCTTGAGCCTGGTGGGATGCGAACCTGCACTAATTGCAGGCAGCTGGTGTTACTTAAGGAGGCATTAGCCCACTGCTCCACCAAGGCTCTACCTGTTGTGCCATTGCCTGAGTTCTGTGGTTGGTGCTGCCAGTCGCAGCAGGAGGCTGTGCAGCACATTGCGCCGATTGCACTGGTGCCACTGCTTGCAGCAGGATGCCACGAGGCTCATTGTGTCAGTCACAAGCGGCAATAGCGGCACTATCAGCATGATGAACCTCACGGCCTCCTGCAGCAAGTAGCACCACCATCGCGACTGGTGGAATATGCCACGTGGCCTGCTGAGAATGGTGGCATGGGTGCGATTGGCATGATGCACCACACGGCCTCCTGCTGTGAGTGGCAGCACTGGCGCAATCAGCACGATGATCCACATGGGATCCTGCTGTGACCTGTGGCAGCAGTGCGAGTGATGTGATGTGGCGTGTGACCACAAGTGGCCACAGAAGAACTCTGGCAGCAGCGCAACAGGTGTCGGGACGTGAGAGACCTGGCTGCAGCAGTCCTAAAGTAAGACATCCCTCAAAAATAAGACCTGGTGTCTCTTTTGGAAGCAAAAAATAAGACCTGGTGTCTCTTTTGGAAGCAAAAAATAAGACCTGGTGTCTCTTTTGGAAGCAAAAAAAAAAAAGACTGGGTCTTATTTTCAGGGAGACACAGTATATGTTACTTTAACTTGCCTCCACTTACTATCTTGCTTGGTGTCTGCAAGTCCTACAAGTAGGTCACAACCGGGATTCGTTAAAGTCTGAAGGTCCAACTGCAAAGTACCCAACTGCAGGTGCCCATTGCCTGCAAGCTCCAAGGCTGCCACCCCTACCTGGACTATTTATGTCATTGTTTATCAAGGCATCATGGGGTTGGAAGGGACCTTGGAGGTCTTCTACTCCAACCCCCAGCCAGGGCAGGAATCCTAAGACAACCCCATACTAATGTTTCTTCAACCTTGCCTTGAAAACCTCCAGGGATTCAATAAAGCAAGCTGTTCCAGTACTTTGTAGCTTTAATGATCAGGAAATTCCAGTGTCAAGTTTGGATGTTCCTCTGTAAAGCTTCCATTGACTCCTTCATATGCTTGGGCCCTATGGAGAATAAAGTCACACCCCATTCTTCATACAGCCATGGGGCGGGGGCATCAATAGAGCCTTCAGTGTTGACTCCTGGTGATTGCCTGTACTTTTCAAAAGTGGTTTCCCTTGTCTTCTTCCTAAGCTGGGAAAGAGTGACTCAGGAATTCTGGGAGTTGAAGTCCATGAGTCATAAAAGAGCCGAGGTTGCCTACCCTTGGACTAGCATAAAGTCAACCAATTGTCTTTGTGCCTAGGAGAGGACTAGAACTCATAATCTCCTGGTTTCAAGCATGGTGCCTACACCAAATACCCTTTCCCTCCAGGTATTGGAAGACTGTTATTACGAATTCCTTTGGTCTTCTCTTTTGTAAGCCAAAAAGGAAAAAAAATGTCAAGGTGGACTTTTGCATGTGCACTGGTTACCTCTTTTGTCTTTGAGCTGCTCTTCTGGAACAACAGCCCATGCTTGCTGATAAACCAAAGCAGCGAAGACCTTACATGGTTTCCTTTGAGGTCTGTTTATAACTGTATTTAGGGTGCTTTAAAATGATTTTTATGGAGGAATTACAATCAAATATGACATTCAGAGCAGTAGCTGGTCCAGGCCATCATAAACACTGTGATATATGACAGGTTTTGTGGTGAAACAACAATGAACTCTATGCCTCAAAACGTTTTTTAAGTTTTTAAGGCACCATTTATGAACAGGTAAAGGGTACCCCTATGGGGTCCCCAATTTCTGGAGTCATTGAAGAGGCGGTCCTGCAACAATTAGAGACCCGGGTGATGTCCACGTATCGCCCCAAATTTTGGGTGAGATACATGGACAACACGTTTATGGTTGTCAAAAGGCAGGATAAGGATAGATTCATGGGTGAGCTTAACTCTGTCTACCCTAACATCCGCTTCATGGCGGAGGAAGAAGCCAATGGAGTTTTGGCCTTTCTGGATGTGTTGGTTAAGCACCAATCAGACGGTTCCTTTCACACATCTATCTACCATAAACCTACACACATGGACAGAATTCTCCATTATAAGAGTAACCATCCTATAACCCACAAGGTTAGCTGCATTAGAACGCTTTTTAAGCGGATGGATACACATTGCAACACATATAAGGCAAAAAAGGAGGAAAAGTGCCACCTTTATTTGCAGAAGTAATGGGTATCCACTAAATTTCATTAGACAATACAGCAAACCACATGAACCTGTCCGTAACCAACATGAATGCACACCGATGGCACAGATAACACTACCTTACATCCATTGTGTACCCGAAGCCATGGCGTGCGTATTGGCCCCCCCAAAGTCAGTGTTGCCCACAAATCTGATCAAGCTCTGCATGCCTGTGTCATGCGTCCAAAAGATCCATTCCCCAATGAAGAGAAGTCCTCAATTATATATAGAATAGCGTATGAGAACTGCCATTGCAATTATATTGGGGAGATGGCAAAACGGTTGGGGACTAGGATACATAAACACGAGCTTGCAGTTAAAAGACATGAACAGCATTCGCAGGTGTGGGCACAGATGGGTACACACAACCATACCTTTGATTTGGCGGGGCCTGAGGCAATTGCCCAGGACACCACCAAGGGCAGCCGATTATTTAAAGAGGCCTGGTTTTTGGACCATGCCTCAATTAATCGTCATATAGACCTCCTCCTACCAAGCCCTTGGGAGTTGGGAAGAAGGATGGCGCAAATAATGCGAAAACTCACGGACTATACCATTGAGCCAAGATCAAGATCGATATATATATTCCCCCACCATATTAAAGCAGCCATTGAAATCTCCCCTGATGTTATAGTTTGGAGTTTGCTAATTAAGCAGACTGCATGTTGGGTTGGGGTTTTTTTGTGTCTGGTTCCTTGTAGTGTTTTCACTTTGCTTTTTTGAAGCTCTGAGTCAGAATCTCCTTTGCTTACCGCACAGTGTTTATCGAGCATGAGGGTGTAGGAAACAACTTTCAAGTAAAATGCAACTGGTTCCTAAGGTCCCCTGGTGACTTTGCAGCTGAATTTTTATTGCTAAAATTTCATCTATCATTCTAGAATGATAACTTCTGAGAAAAGGAGGCTGTAGAAAGCGAGGTGCTCACAGGATACCTAATCCCAAAAGGTCCATGTTTGAAACATAATCCAAAAGTTGGTCCTGCTGCCCAACATTTCTCTTATCATCTTTCCTGTGCACATTGCTCTAAACCTTTAGTTCACCTTAGTAAACACATTCACGTGTGTTTTGCTAGTAAAAGTTAAGTAGTCCACCAAAGCAAGTTATTTTTTGATGTACGTGGGGTTGCATTTTTTTAAAAAAGTTGTAAAATACGTTGATAGTACAGAATCAGAATCAGAATAGAGCTGGAAGGGACCTTGGAGGTCTTCTAGTCCAGCCCCCTGCTCAGGCAGGAGTCCTTATATCATTTCAGACAAGTGACTGTCTAGTCTCTTCTTAAAAATCTTAAGTGAGGGAGCGCCCACGATTTCTGAAGGCAAGCTGTTCCACTGGTTGATTGTCCTCACTGTTAGGAAATTTCTCCTTAATTCCAGGTTCCTTTTCTCCTTGATTAGTTTCCATCTATTGTTTCTTGTCTTGCCCTCTGGTGCTTTGGAAAATAAGTTGATCCTATCCTCTTAGTGGCAGACTCTCAAATACTGGAATACTGCTATCACGTCCCCCCAGTCCTTCTTTTCTCTAGACTGGCCATTCCCAAATCCTGCAACCGTTCTTCATATGTTTTAGTCTCCAGGACTTTAATCATCTTAGTTGCTACTCTTCGCACTTTTTCCAAAAAGTGGTGACCAAAACTGGACGCAGTATTCCAGATGTGACCTTACTAAGGCTTTATAATTTTTTTCTAGATGCACACAGATCTGCACACAGACTTTGATTATTTTTTCCAGGTATTGATGTCAGGCTGATTGGTTTCCTGGGTCTGTTTTTCCCCCCTTTTTTGAAGATGGGAACCACATCAGCTCTTTTCCAATCCTTAGGTAGTTCACCAGTGCTCCAAGATTTTTTTAAAGATATGATACAATGGTTCTGAGATAACATCTGCCAGCTCCTTCAGAACTCTAGGATGTAATACATCAGGCCCTAGTGATTTATAATCATCAAGGTCGGACAGGTTTTCTCTTACCATTTTCTTGCTTATTTTAATTTTTATTTCTAATTAATTTTTACAGTTATGTTTTTGTAGGTTGGCCTATAGTTCCTTTTTGTGTGAAGACTGATGCAAAGAATGAGTTAAGCAGCTCTGCTTTCTCTCTTCTGCCTGTTACTTTCTTGGCATCTTCTCTCTTTAGTGGACCAGCTGTTTCCTTGACTTTTTTTGTTATTTATATATTGAATGAAACATTTTTATTATTTTTGACTTTTGTTGCAAGTCTTTGTACATTCTGAGCCTTTCCTTTTCTGACTTCATCTTTGCAGTTTCGGGATATGTGTCCCTCTTTTTTGTATTTATCCTTTTTGTCTTTCAGTTTATCAGAGAGATCTTTGTGAAACCATGCTGGTTTCTTCTTGGATTTCTTGTTTTTCAGTGCTACTGTGTTGGACTGGGCTTTTATGATTGTATTTTTAAGTGCTTCCCATACTTCTTGAGTTTTTTTCCCTTTTAGGATTTTTATCCATGAAATTTTGTTTAGACTCTCTCTGAGTTTGTTAAAATCAGCTCTTTTAAAGTTTAGGACACTGGTTGCATTATATTCTATTGCTTGTGTTTGCATTATATTGAATTCCAGTATGACGTGATCACTCTCGTCCAAGGTTCCGGCAATTTCAATTCCCTCTATAATTTCTTCTCTATTAATAATAATTAGGTCTAGTATAGCTTTTTCTCTAGTTCCCTCCTCTACCTTTTGGGTGAAAAAGTTGTCAGCTAAGTTGGTTAGGAATCTACTAAACTACTGTTGTTCCAATATTGGGAGAAATTATGTACAATACTGATACGTAATGAATTGCCTGCTTTGGCTCATTTGTTATCTCTTTACAAAAGAGACTTTCAGCCTATCCAATCATCCCAGCCTCTTCCTTAATGCTGGCAATCTTTTTTTTTATTAAAAAGTTTTACAGATACATTATAAACATAAGACCCACCCCTCCCCCAGCCCCACCCAATTTCCCCTCCCTCCCCCTCCCCCCTGACTTCCCAGAGCGTAATACAGGGTATTAACCCTAACAATCTTAAACTATAATATGCTAACTAACTATAATAACACTTTAAATCCTATCAAACTTTAACTCTCCTTAAAAGTAACTAAATAATAATAAACCTTATAAATCTAATACTTATTCAAATGCTAAATGAAACTTTTTGGTCCCATATTTATTCTGAATATAATCAATCCATCTTCTCCATTCCAAGATATATCTTTGTTGCGAATTGTCTTTCAAATATGCTGAAATGTTTGCCATTTCTGCCAGGTTCGAGACTTTTAAAGTCCATTCTTCTATAGTAGGCAAATCCTCCTTCCAATATTGCGCTACCAAAAGTCTTGCTGCTGTTATTAAATACATCAATTTAGTTTCTATAGCAGTACAGTCTATAGTAATACCCAGCAAAAATAATTGTGGAGAAAACGTTTATCTTTTTCTTAAATATCTTCTGCATATTCCATCAATTTTTAATCCAAAAAGCTTTAACTTTTTTTACAAGTCCACCATATATGATAATACGTTGCATCATCACAACCACACCTCCAGCATTTAGGCTGATAATTTGGATACATACATGCCAATTTCTTAGGATCTAAATGCCATCTATAAAACATCTTATAAAAATTCTCTCTTAAATTTTGTGCCTGTGTAAATTTTACATTTCTGACCCAGATTGTTTCCCAAGTATCCATCGTTATTGGTTCTTGAATATTCTGGGCCCATTTTATCATACAATCTTTAACAAGTTTCGTTTCTGAATCTATTTCTATCAATGCATTATATATCCTTCTTATATGTGCAGGACTTTGATCTCTAATTTGTTTAACCAAATTTTCATCTACTATAGAAATACCAATTTTCTGATCCTGTTTCCATCTAGCTTGTAACTGCCCATACTGAAACCAAGTTTGTACTATCTTTTCTTCTTTTAAAATATTAAATGGCTTTAATTGCCATACATTTCTTTCCAATCTAAGAATTTCTTTATATGTAATCACATCATGCTTAAATCCCACACTTATATT
>NC_139512.1:111751744-111934244 GCF_947247035.1 Vipera ursinii | reverse complement strand
AAACCTCTTGGAGGGGATCCCAACATTGTTAAAAGGGTTATTGACTGCATTAGAAGGAGTTGTGCCCCTCTCAAGAGGGAAGGGCAACATTTTTGCCATTTCTGTTTTTATTGTTTATTTTAGCAACATAGTACGCTTCTGATTATTTGATCCCTAATTCCTTTTTTTACCAACATGACTGTTGGAATGATTGAAAACCTTACAGGTTGGATCCAAATTCAGTCATGCTTAAAATGAGAATCCTTGAAATCAGTGAAAATATGCCGGATGTGATTTGTTTGTCTCACTGTTTTAGTGTGTCTGCTCTAAGTAGAAGCTGGAATAGGAGGCTTGTGGCTGCAAAGTAGCACTCCCTTCTTCCAAAATTGGCCTGATCCTAACCCTCAATCTTCAGGAACAGATTAGGTTTTCTGCAAAAGTGAGAGAAGTAAGAATCAGTTCTGCTGGCAGAGACAGAGACCCACTAAGTATAACCCTAAATCTGATTTCAACCAACTTATTGAAAATTAAAGAGTTTGTAATTTTGGTAAAGAAAATAGGATAAGCAGTAGATGGGAAATCTCAATATTTCCAATGGGTGTCACTTTTATCAGGAGTAAATCCTTTTGGTTTCTGTTGTATTTGAGCTAGTTACATAGTGGGGTTCACAATGCTGGAATTATTTAGGTTTTTTTCCCTTTGATTGCTATATTTATGTGCTGCCAGGCATCAGGATATTCAAAGGCAATTAGCAAGCCAAATTAATCATGAACTAATAGATTTGATTTTAAAATTGAGAAAAAGCGGGCAAGGGGAAAAAATAAGAATTAAAATACCAAGATCAGGTCTTACATAAAGGATATGCAGAGGTGAAGTTCAGAAATAGGAGGAGTCAAATGGTAGCTAGGCCTAAGTATATAGTAAAGACGACTTCTAAGGAAAAAAACTTTAAGCTTCTTCTTAGATTCCTTCTTTGCAGAGAAGCAAAGAAATCCAGTCTTTGCTTACTGAGTGAATCAAAATGTGGACGAATCCTAATAGATTCACCCATGCTCCTTTTGTGAGTGCCTCCATTATGTGTTGGCTTTCAGGTATCTGATTTTCTTCAACATTCAGTTTTCCACAATCCATTGATGATAGCTTAAAGCTCTTAAAAAATAAAAAAAAACTTACGATGTTAAATTATGAATAAGAAGCACTTTGCAGCTCTTGTTTTATAAGCAGATATCAGGCATAACTCTTCCTTGTCTTCTGCAGAAATGAGAAATATCTGACACTAAATGTACAGTATTTGCTCACAAAAATCCAACTTTTCCATCTTGCTCTTCCTGTCCATGTTTGATCCCAAGCACAGCTGATCAGACACTAGATCTCATTTTCTGAGGTACATTTACTATGACACTAATTTTTTCATGTTAGCTTCACTTGTATTATTGCTGTTCCATTATTTATTAGTTAAGATGCTTATATTCTGCAGCTCTAGAGCTAGGAAGGACATTTCAAGGAGCTGCAGTTGTTTGAGGAAAGGCTGAATGGTTTGTGGGATGGAGGGGTAAAAGACTTTACAGGTCAAAGCCATTGCAAATTAAAAAAGGAGAATAAGGTATTTTAGGAACATGACACTTGTCCTATAGACATCACTGGGGTTCGGACAGCTGCTTTATTTGTAGACTCTTATGATGAGGGACGTGGTGGCTCAGTGGGTTAGGACGCTGAGCTTGTCGATCACAAGGTTGGCAGTTTGGCGGGTCGAATCCCGAGTGCCGCGTAACAGAGTGAGCGCCTGTTACTTATCCCAGCTTCTGCCAACCTAGCAGTTTGAAAGCATGTAAAAATGCAAGTAGAAAAATAGGGACCACTATGGTGGGAAGGTAACAGCGTTCCGTGCGCCTTTGGCGTCTAGTCATGCTGGCCACATGACCATGGAGACGTCCTTGGACAAGCGCTGGCTCTTCGGCTTTGAAACGGAGATGAGCACCCTAGAGTTGGAAACAACTAGCACGCATGTGCGGGGTAACCTTTACCTTACCTTTACCTTTATGATGAGGAGGCTCATAAATATGTATTATCAATTGTGCCAGTATGAGCTTCTGATAATTACATTAACATCAAGTATTTTATTTCTTAATCATATAATGACATTTAAAGAAGGAACTTAAATAGATAAAAGTCTTTACCTATTTTAATGCATACATTAATAAGGAATAATTGTGAGAGTCAGTTTAATGTAGTGATGTAGTTTGCAATACTGGAGTAGGGGTAGGGAGATCCATGTTCTTCCCTTGAGTACAGAAGGTAGCCGGGTCACCTTGGGCCAATTACTGTATACTTCTCTCAGTCCAAAACAGCATCATATTTTATAAACAGCTGGTTCAAAAATTCATGATGGTGCATTGATAGCCTTGTTGCAAGAACTCCCAAGCACAGTGCAGAAAGGCAGAAGCCCCTAGACATTATAGGACAAACAAAGAAGGCACTCATAAACAATCAAGAAATTTATGTGAGTAATTACAAATTTGAATTCTGTGTGTGCTTTGCAAACAAAACAATCTTATCTTTAGGGTTGAGTCAGATAAACAGAAATGTCTCTTGGATTATGTTTTTCTACTCCAGCTATTCCCAGTTGCCAGAGGTTTTGATCATAGTCATTGGGCCAACACCTTTTCCATTCAGCTCCTGTCTTTTATTACATGCCAGTTCTTGGAAGTTAATCCAGGTCTTGCTGAGAGAACCATGGCTTAACCTCACCTTTTGGAATAAAGATGTTGAGATAGAATCCAACTGATTTTAAATGTAATAAGAAAATGTGGTTTCGCAAGGCTAGGATCTCAGTGTCAAAGTTTGCATATAAAGGGTCTGAGGCTCATTTCTAGCTACATGCCAGGGAAATTGTGTCAACCTCAGTGGAATGAATCTCATGTAAAACTGGAACAATGAATTTGAGCCAAAATTAATTTTTATCCAATGCGTTCCAGATGTGTTGGATTTTCATGGGATGGGCAGCTATATAAATGAGATGAATGCATGAGTAATCTTCATGCAACATAGTCACTGGATACACCAATGAAATGTATGGGACCTAAAGTACAATAGTTCTGGAAGACAGCAGGTTGAGTTGGCTTAAATTTTTCTCTTAGATATTCTGCACCCCAAATTCTTACCAAGGTTGCTAATGATGGAGTTAATTAAGAGATGGGTGTGTTTTTTTCACCTCTTCTATAAAGCTTTTTCAGCAAAGGTTGCAATTCCACTATACAAAGCATTGCTAATTAAAATCCAGGCCTGAGAGTTTTTTTTATTTTTTTTTACCCCTTTTCTCCTTCATTTGTTCGGGCTTGATGAATTTAAAATCATTCACAGGGCATTGTGTCTTTTAAATGCAAGACCTTTGTCACAGCAATCCTTGGAATCTCTTTCCTACAAAGAGAGAGGGCACCTGGGGGGCATCTGCTTGATAAATGGGTCCAAATTTTTGCAGCTAATTGTGGCTTCCCCACTGTGATACTTTTCAAACTGTGATATTTTACAAGTTAGACTTATTATTTGCTCTCTTTAGTTAAAGATAATTAGAGAGTCTGGAGGCTTTCTGGGGAACCGGTCTCTTCTTCCCGGTCTGCCAGAAAGGAACAGAATTTATTGCCATTTTTGACAGACATGCATGACAAGATATTTAATGTGATGTTTGATAGAAGAACAGCCAGTTTCCAGTCCTCAAGAACTGTGCATTTGTTGGTGGGAGAGGGGCAGGAAGGAGGAAATCTCAAACTTTGGCCTCTGATTTTATCTGTTTGTTTGTTTGTTTATGTGCCTTTGATTTGTGGTGACTGTCTGGACAAGTGCCCGCAGTTTTTTTGGCAAGGTTTTTCAGAAGTGTTTTGCTCTTGCCTGCTTCCTAACACTGAGAAAGAGCGTCTGCTCCAAGGCCACCCAGCTGGTTTTGTGCCTAAGGCAGAACTAGAACTCACCATCTCCTGGTCTTGTGCCTTAATTGCTACATCAAACTGACTCTAATGTAAATATGTAAATATTCTAAAAATATTTTATGGGTATCTTTGAAATGTATGAATGTTCAGTTGTTAGATAAATCATCTTTGTCCAACAAATTCTATCTTTCATGATGTAGAATATATTATGTGGTGCCCTCCTTTCCATTTCTATTTTCCTGTCATTATGGAGAAGCTCTATACAGTCAGTAAAAACAAGACCAGGAGCTGACTGTGGCTCAGACCATGAGCTTCTCGTTGCAAAATTTAGGCTTAAACTGAAGAAAGTAGGGAAAAGCACTAGGCCACTCAGGTATGAACTAAATCATATCCCTGATGAATATACAGTAGAGGTGACAAATAGATTTAAGGAATTAGATCTGATAGATAGAGTGCCTGAAAAATTATGGACGGAGGTTCGCAACATTGTGCAAGAGGTAGCAGCAACTAAAACCATCCCAAAGAAAAAGAAATGCAAGAAAGCAAAATGGCTGTATCAGGAAGCTTTGCAAATAGCTGAAGAAAGGAGGGAAGCAAAAGGCAAGGGTTACCAGTTAATGGTAATGACAACAAAGAATTTTAATGAGAGAGAGAAAGACAGACAGACAGACATAGATAAAGATAAGGATAAAGATAAAGATAAAGACAAAGATATTAAAGGACTAAGGTTAGAATAACTAACACTGCTTGGCACTGTCCATGCAAATTACTACAGTATTGTTTCCAGTGGTTCTGAAAGTACTTTTCGGTATAAAGCTACAGATACACAGATAATGTAAATCAGACATGTCAAACTTGCGACATCACGTGACGTCACATGACGTATCGGAACTTTTTCCCCATTGCCGGCAATGGGGTGGGTGCAGTTCCCTCAGGACACATCCGGCCCATGGGCTGGCAGTTTGACACCCCTGATGTAAATTCTTGCCTTTTATTCATATCTCTTTCCCATTTTTCCAGTTAACTGTTTTTTATGTTTGCTGATATTTATCAGATTCAAGGTGCTGGTTATGACCTACAAAGCCCTACATGGCATGGGTCTGGATTACCTACGGCAGCACCTGCTGCCAGCATCAACTTCCCTCCGTCCAGTGCGCTCCCACAGAGAGGGCCCCCTCAGGGTGCCTCCGATCAAAGAGTGTCGATTGGTGGCCCCCAGGGGGAGGGCGTTCTCTTTGGGCACGCCAGACCTGTGGAACCACCTTCCGGTTGAGCTCCGGATGGCCCCCGACCTGCGCTCCTTCCGGCGTGATTTAAAAACTTATCTATTTGAACAATCTGGCCTGGTCTGATGGGTTTGGCGTTGGATTTAAATAAGTTTTAACACATTTTTAGTATTGTATTCTTGGGCATAATTATTTAATTCTTTTTAATCTCTTTTTTAACTTTTGTATTTACATTTTGATATTTATTGCCCTGTACACCACCCTGAGTCCTTCGGGAGAAGGGCGGTATAAAAATTTAATAAATAAATAAATAAATAATAACATTAAGCTATAACTGTTGCTAGGTGAACTGAGTGACCTGCATGCTTGTATTAACCTGGATGTGGGAATTGATTGAAAGTGGGCTGTGTGCAAACTGAACTGGAAATTACCCACAGATGTTTTCCAACAAAAAAGCTATGGATCCAGCAGGGAGCCAGAATTAAAATCGGACCACCCAAAGCATCCCAGTCACAAAACATCCCAATTTATTTCCAGGTTCTTAGCTAAGCATCAGAGCTTATTCTCAATTAGGAGCATTTTTTTTTTCATGCCTTTAAAGCTAGCATAAAATTTCTGAAAATGGTGGTGACTTTGGGATTGGAGGATCTCATGGTTGAGGAAAAGAGTACAGCAACTTGTAACGTGAAGATGAAAGCACTATTTGAAAAGACTGGACCTTTCTGAAGGCCTTGGAGATGCAAGTCCAGAGAAAACCCGAGCGAGCAGAGTTTGGATAGAAAAGAATAGATTACTAATGACTGAAATAATTCTAGGGCTGAACTCAATAAACTGTAAGTTGATTGAAAACTATGCTTCAGGGTATGAAATCTGGGACAAGTTAAGAGAGACATGATCAGGAATTGCAATAGTACATTAATATTCAAAAAAATTGTAAATCTGAAATTATTAGGGAAAAATGGTTTAACAGAATTGATGGGGGAAAAAGAAGCAAAGCCTGTTAAGCATGAGGCTTTTTTGCAAGGTTATCAGATGATTTCTGTGAAAAAAAATTTTTATCTAGCGAACTTTTGCAAGACCGTTTACCAACATAAGGTGCAGATAAGACAGCATATGAGTTGTGGAATAGAAGTAAGCTGGTTCTGACACACCTAAAGGTGTTAGAATGCAATGCTTATGCAAATATTCCTAAAGAAGACCTGGAATAAATTAAAATACAGAACCCAATTAGGAATGGTGTTGATCCATCAAATAAGAATGCAGCACTGCAGGCTAACTCACTGCTCAAACCAACAGTTCGATTCTCACTGGCTCAACGTTGACTCAGCCTTCTGAGGTTGGTAAAATGGGGACTCGGATTGTTGGGGAAAATATCTTGACTCTGTAAACCACTTAGAGATAGTTGTAAAGCACTATGGGGCAGCATATAAGTCTAAGTCAGGGGTATCAAACTGCTGGCCTGCAGGCCGGGTATATCATGCAGAGGCTGTGCCCACCCCAGCTCCAGCAATGTGAAAAAAGTCACGATATGTCATGACACGTCACATGACGCAGCGAATTTGACACCCGTGGTCTAAGTGCTATTGCTATTTTACTGAAGAAAAAAAAAGATGATTCCAGATGAGCCACAACATTTAGATAATAGCATACATTTTTTACCAGTAGCACCTGGATTTACTACCCAAGCAGCTTTCAAAGAGAAGCATCACATAATAAAAGAGAAATAGTGATGAAAATGACATTGAACAATCAGGATTGAAAATGAGTCAAGAATCAGAAATAACATCAGATTCAGAATGCTGATAGAACCGATCCCAGAATCAGACAATCCCAAAGACCTGATAAAGAAATCCCACCAGCTAGAACATGCTACGTAGCTAGAGCAAGGAACGGACCTGATCCCAATTCATAGAAAGCGCAGAGTTCCATAACTCAGAGAGAAAAATGGAAGGAAGTGCATGGGATGAAATGGAACCCTTGCACAAAAACATTTAAAAAAACAAAACACAGAACTACCAAATAGCGAGAAGCCATGAAGTTGTAAGTAGGTTTTCCAAACTAAGCATGATACTCATGGAAATTTCAACATTGTGTAGTGGTTGACTGGGAATATGTAGAGCAGAAACTAAATTACCTATACTAATTTTCCAGCCCAATGTTGGGCTGCTAATGATATAGATTTGTTGGTATAAAATATGAATATCACTGTAAGAAGAGCAGGCCAGGAAATATATACTACATGCTGCAGCCTTGGAAATCCGAAGCATGGTCTGTTAATAGGTTTTCTTTTCTATCAGGCCGTTCTGAAAATGTAAGTAAATGGTGCAATTTTAGGTTATGACCTTGTCTCCTGTCAGAAGCTGGGAGACTTTTTTTATTCCATATTGCATGCTGACTTAATGTGATTGGTCCTATCGGTGCCTTAGCTTTACTTACGGTAAACCTCACGGTCGCTGTGTCTTAATTGCAAAACTTTATGCCAGGGGTGTCAAACTCAATTTCATTGAGGGCCGCATCAGCATTGCGGTTGCCCTCAAAGGGCCGGGTGGGTGTGGCCTGGGTGGGCGTGGCCTACTGGGTGGGCATGGCCAGCTCTACATCATTCGCATCAAGGGTGCCTATGGGGGCCTGGGCAGGAGTGGGACAGATCTGAGGGTCTCTGGCAGAAGGAGGGTCTCTGGGCCAGGGCCAAGGCAGTGGGGGCCATTCCCTCACTGTTTCCAGGATGGCTTCGCGGGCCACATGAAACCACTTTGCGGGCCGCATCCGGCCCCCGGGCCTTGTGTTTGACATGTCTGCTTTATGCAATCAACTCTATTCCTTCTTATTGCTTGGTGGAATTTCTCCAGCCTATTAGTGGGTAGGACAACAGGGCAAAGCAAGCTTCCCTTCTACCCATTTAGAAGCTTAGTTGTCAAAGCTCCTGCCTGGTACATTAGCTCTTTGAAGCAGAAATGGCCTTGATATCCCTGCCCATCACCAATAATCATTAACTCTTACTGCTAAAGGACATTGTTTAAACATCTTTTGTGACCTACTTTAACATCACCAGTTCAGTAGCTTTAATAGCTATTCTGCCTGGTAAAGGACAGGCTGTCATTAGTGTCCTGCCAGCCTGTAGAATGACTTGGCCTCCTGTTCTTTCAGATTAGTTTTTCCCCTCTCTTTTAGTGCAGTTTGGCAGATAACCTTTGAGAATATGGTAGTCTATTTACACTTCTACTTATCTATACCTCTTATTTCCCTCTGTCCCCCTGCTCTAACCTGGTTATTGCATACATCTGATGGGAGAGAAAATAAATCTGGGTTAATCTGATCCTTCGTGAATAAAACCAGAATTATTATTATTATTATTATTATTTGTTACATTTATATACCGCCCTTTCCCTGAGGACTCAGGGCGGTTTACAGGGAATTAAAAAAACCAACATACAAAAGTTAAAAACCAAATTAAAAAATATTAAATTGACCCTGTACTCTTAAAAACCCCAATTAAAAATTTTCTCCTCAGCCTGGGCCCGAAAGCTCAAAGAGCCAGGTCTTCAGGCCCCGGCGGAATGATCGGAGGTCGGGGGCAGTCCTCAGCTCCACCGGCAGCTGGTTCCAGAGGGCAGGCGCTCCCACTGAGAAGGCCCTATCCCTGGGTGTCACCCGCCGGCAATCTCTCACCGGCGGAACCCTGAGCAGACCCTCCCTGTTTGGTTCGAATTGACGAGGACTCAGAGTGGTTAACACTGAACGAGTTTATTGAATACACAAAGTCAACTGTCGAATGTCAAATGTTGCAACCCTTTTATAGAGAAAGCGTTTGAACTGTAACCAATACAAACAGTCTGTTTTCCCGCTCCTTGGTTGTGGCGTCCAATGATTGCACCTTATTTTCCCGCTTTAAACCTAGCAAAGCTGCACAGTGTTTGCAATATCTTTCATGGCTTATTGCTAACTATTTACATACACAACACCCCTTACCCCCCAGTTGGTGTCATTTCTTTACAAAGTCCATTAGGTATTTTGGTGGCCTATGTATTCTAGAAGGGTATCTGTTACTTTGGCTGCTAGGGACCCTTCTTCCTGGTTGACTGCTTGGCTGCTGGTTACTATGCTGGTTACTACTAGACCTGGGCTCAGGGTTACTGGCTTCAGATGTACTGCCTTGTGTATTAGGTTGTGTTTGGGATTCAGTTGTCACTGGCCTACTTCGCAGGGGTATTTCCCAATCAATTGGACTGAATTGTTGTTGATGGGCATCAGGAAATATGTCATCTTGCCCAACCACTACACCACTTTCTGGCCTAATGTTATCTGTACTGTTTGCCCTAACTGAGCTTTGGTCCCCCTCAGCTGGCACACACCCACTAGATCTTTTCCTCAGCTGGTCTATGTGTCTTTTACAGACCCTATTCCCTTCCCCCTCAATGATGTATGATAGGGGACCTAAGATTTCAGTTACCACCCCAGGAATCCATTTATCCCCTTGGGCGTAGTTCCTGGCCCAAATCAAGTCCCCCACTTCAAATGTTCTGTTAGGAATGTCTAATTCAATGTTTGGTTGGAGTCGGTCGGGGTGTAGTCTGTCCAACTTGGTCAAGATTTTTCTTCCCCACCTCATTTCAGCTGGACTTTTCCCTGTAGCCGAACAAGGGGTTGTGTGTTGAGCCAACAAGAACTCAGCTAGTCTCTGATGCCAGTCACCTCGAATGATTCTTTTAAGCGCGTCCTTCGTGGTCCTCACGTTCCTTTCAGCCAATCCGTTGGTGGAGGGGTGGAAGGGTGCAGAAGTCTTATGCTTAATCGAGTTGGCCTTGAGGAAATCCTGAAATTCAATAGATGTGAATTGTGGCCCGTTATCAGACACTATTAAATCCGGCAACCCATGAGTGGCAAAGAGGCCCCTTAATGCCTGTATTGTTCTGCCTGCCGTTACTGAACTGACCGGTACTACTTCTAGCCATCTAGAGTAGCTGTCGACCACTACAAGGAACGTTAACCCCTGGAAAGGTCCAGCGAAGTCAATATGAATCCTGGACCAAGGATTCCTAGCTAGCTCCCATTTATGTGTGCGGATGTGTTGTTGTTCAGGCCTGGAACGTTGGCACAGATGGCAATTGGCAACGCATTCCTCAATGTCTTGGTCCAATCCTGGCCACCACAAGTGACTCCTAGCTAGGGCCTTCATCCTTACTATTCCAGGGTGTCCCTCATGCAATTCAAATAGAATAGCTGATTTGTGGATTCCTGGGATTACTACACGAGTTCCCCAAAGTAAGCAACCCATATGAACTGATAGTTCATCCTTCCTTCGGAAAAATGGACTGTATTTTACGTCTGGGTTGGCGTTGGGCCAACCGCTCATGACCCAGGCCATTACTCTCCTTAAGATGGGGTCCTTATTGGTTGCCTCAGCTATGTCTTTAGCAGTTAGGGGCAGATCAGGAATATCTTGTAGGGACATTACTTGTCCCACTGGGGCAGGGTCCTCCTCTGTTGTGCTAAGGGGCAATCTGCTAAGAGCGTCTGCATGACCCATGTCTTTACCTGGTCGGTATTGGAGGGAAAATGAATATGCTGAGAGGAAAATGGACCATCTCAGCATCCTGGGAGACATAATTTGGGGAGTCTGTTTATCTGTGGTAAACAGTCCCAGCAGGGGTTTGTGGTCTGTCAGTATTGTAAAGTTCCTGCCATACAGGTAGTCGTGGAACTTTTTAACTCCTGCCACTATGGCTAAAGCTTCCCGGTCAATTTGAGCATAGTTCCGCTCTGCCTTGGTTAGTGTGCGGGAGTAGTAAGCAATGGGTCTTTGCATTCCCTGGGTGTCTAAATGGCTGATTACTGCCCCAACGCCATAAGGCGAAGCATCGCACGCCAGGTAGATTGGTCTATTTTCTATAAAGTGGGTTACAGTTGAGCTACTGGAAAGGATATCTTTTAAGGTCTGGAAACTCACTTTGTGCTTGTCTTGCCAATGCCAAGGGGTCTTCTTATCTAAAAGCCTGTGCAGTGGTTCTGCAATGGCAGCCTTATGTGGCACAAAAGTGTGATAAAAATTTACCAAGCCTAGGAAGGCCTGTAGCTCAGCCTTGTTCCTTGGTTCAGGCGCCCCTTTTATTGCTTTGATTTTTTCAGGGGTAGGGTGGACTCCGCTTTTGTCAATCCTGAACCCCAAAAAATCAGTGGACTTAACCCCTATGCTACATTTTTCCTTTTTTAATTTTAATCCAGCCTTTCTAAATCTACCCAGTACCTGTTCCAGTCGCTCTACTAACATTCCTTCATCTTTTCCAGCTATTAGGACATCATCAAAGTAAGGGCATACTCCAGGTATGCCCTTTAAGGTCCTCTCCATCACTTCTTGGAAGATGCCTGGAGCAGCTGCAATCCCAAATTGCAGTCTGTGGACTCGGAACGCCCCCTTGTGGGTAACAATTGTCTGCGCCTCTGCAGCCTCTTTGGAAACAGTCAACTGTAAGTACGCATGCGCCAAGTCGAGCTTGGCGAAGATGGCGGCGTCCTGGATCGTGGCGAGGACCTGCTTCACCGTCGGGACCGGGTAAGCATGCTTTTTCATTCCAATGTTGAGGGTCGCTTTATAGTCGGCGCAGATCCTCACATCCCCATTGGGTTTGAGGGGTGTGACGATCGGCGTCTCCCATAAACCGCCCTCAACGGGTTCTAAAACTCCGAGGCCTACAAGCCGGTCGAGCTCGGCCTCGATTTTTTTTTTTAAGGCAAAAGGTACCCTCCGGGCCTTTAGCCTGATTGGATTTACTGAGGGGTCTAGGTTAAAATTAATGGGGGGCCCCTTGTACTTGCCTAGAGATCCGTCGAATACGTCTGCAAATTCTTTGCAGACGGATTCGAGGGTCTTATTTCTAATCACAGAATTTATTCCCCCTATCCAAATTCCCAGGGCAGGAAACCAATTAAGCCCTATTAAGCTAGTCCTATTCCCCTCCGTAACTACCACATCTAAGACCCCCTTAAATCCCTTAAAATTAACTCTAAGGCTGGTCTTTCCCTTTACGATTATTGGACTTTTTTGGAAGTCCATTAATTGAATATGTGTTGGGCTAAGTGGAATTCTTTTTCCACTTAGTTGTTCAATTTTTTCCAGGGTTTCAGTGGAAATTATCGACACTGAAGCCCCAGAGTCGATTTCCATTCTGCAAGGAACCCCTTGCAGAAGGACTGTGATTTTTAATTTTCCGTCCGGAAAATTGTGCCCCCTTCCCTGCCTTTTCCGATTGACTCGGGCCACCTCCCCTGGGTTTGAAAATTTCGCCCGGGATCTAGGGGTCTCCTTGCCACTAGCATTGGGGGTTACCTTACCCTCTGGCCACACATCGACTTCATTCAGACGGGAGTCCCGGACGCGGTTTCTGCAGATGGCCTGGATGTGGCCGGTCTTGCCACAAGCCCTGCACTTGGCGGTGCGGAATCGGCAGGAAGCGCGGGGATGGTTGCCGCCACAGCTGCCACATCGGTTCTGGGTGTCGTTGTCGCGCGGTCTGGTTGCGGTGTCCCGCCACGGTCGTTGTGCCCCGGTCGGTGGTCTCTGCGGTGTTGCGGGTTGTTGCCGGCGGCCGGGTTCGGGCCCTTCGCTTCTAAGTTGTCTGGGTGCCATCTTCCCAAATCGCCTGGAGACTTCGGCGATCTCTTCCTCCCACTGCTGATCCACCTCCCCGCAGTCCACATAGCCCTCTTGGTTAATTTCAGGTGCTGTCGCCATGCTACTGCGGGGGGGGTCGCGATACCCGGTTGACTCATACGTTAGGAGTTCGTCGAGCACTTCCTGTAAATCGCCAGTAGGTTTGGCGATTATTCTGTTTTGTAATTGTTCATCGCGTAAGCCCAGCACAACTCTGTCCCGAATCCTAATTTCTAAATTATCGTATTTGCAACGAACTGCGGCTTCCCTGACGGCAGCGACGAATTTCTGTATGGACTCCCCCGGTCTCTGATTTCTCTTCTCGAAGATGCGCCGCCAAAAAAGTTCGGACCTTCGGGGAGTAAAGTGCACCTTTAGTTTTGCAAGGAGGTCGGCATAGGGCACGCTGGAGACTGGTTGTGGCTGGCACAGCCCGACAGCGACTCTGTAGACCGGTGTGCCGCAAATTGTCAAAAGTGCCGCCGCTTTTTTCCGGTCGTCGGTGATTCCGTTCACTAACAGGAATCCTTCGACCTGACCAATATATTCTTCCCAATCTTCGGGGAAGTTAGGGTCAAATTCCTTCAATGACCCGATTTGCGCCATTCGGAGAATTTTTTTCCTATTCTGCCGCGGCCGCTCGGTTGACTGTGACTCGCTCAGACTTTGCCGCCTTCACGACAATTCTTCCTAATCTCTGGTCTTCTGTCAATCCCACCTTCGTCGCCAGTTGTTTGGTTCGAATTGACGAGGACTCAGAGTGGTTAACACTGAACGAGTTTATTGAATACACAAAGTCAACTGTCGAATGTCAAATGTTGCAACCCTTTTATAGAGAAAGCGTTTGAACTGTAACCAATACAAACAGTCTGTTTTCCCGCTCCTTGGTTGTGGCGTCCAATGATTGCACCTTATTTTCCCGCTTTAAACCTAGCAAAGCTGCACAGTGTTTGCAATATCTTTCATGGCTTATTGCTAACTATTTACATACACAACACTCCCTGTGGGAACGCACTGGGCGAAGGGCGTTTGATGCCGGCAGCAGGTGTTCCCTCAAATAACCCGGACCCAGGCCATGTAGGGCTTTATAGGTAATAACCAGCACCTTGAATTTCACCCGGAGGGCAACCAGAAGCCAATGCAGCTCGCGGAGTAGAGGTGTTACATGGGAGTATCGGGAAACCCCCATTACAACTCGCGCGGCCGCATTCTGCACCAATTAATTGTAATGGTTAAATCTGAAGTGCTCAAATTACAGTTCTTTGAAAAATACTGTCTCCTGAATGATGCAGACTGCCTTGGGAGGAAGATGTAAACGTTTTTTGCTTGTTAATGTCTGCACCATATTAATTTATTCCTTACAAGGGACTGTTCTATCCCAAATAAATACTAGAAAGACATAGTCGATGGGTAATACAGGTAGTCCTCGACTGTATGGCCACAATTGGGATCAGAGTTTCTGTTACTAAACAAAATGGTTATTAAGTGAGTTGTGCCCAGTTTTACAAACTTTTTGCAATGGTTGTAAGTTTAGTGAATCACATGGTCCTTAAGGGAACCCAGCTTCTCCCACTGACTTTGTTTGTTAGAAGCCAGCTGGGAAGGTTATAAATGGGGATCACATGACTCCAGGATGCTGTAACCCAATAGATAGATAGATAGATAGATAGATAGATAGATAGATAGATAGATAGAGACAGAGATAGAGATAGAGATAGAGATAGAGATAGATACACACACACACACACACACACACACACACACACACACACACACACCCCGGCTGCCAAACACCTGAATTTTTATCATGTAACTGTGGGGATGTTGCAGGAGTCAAAAGGGCAAGGACCGGTCATAAGTCACCTTTTTCAATGCCACTGTTACTTTGAATGGTCACTAAATGAATGGTTGTAAGCAGGGCTTTTTTTCTCATAGAACGCTCAGAACGGAGTTCCAGCACCTTTTTTGAATAGAACCTCGTAGGGTAGGCAAGGCGGGTTGTATGACATGTGTGAGTTCCGGCACCTTTTTCTTTTACCAAAAAAGCACTGGTTGTAAGTCAAGGACTACCTTTACTATAGATCAGGTCCAATGTTGAGGCAATATATAAATCCCTAACTGCAGATGTTAACAGATGCTGGGAAGAGAAGCAGCCCAAGGTGGCACCTTGACTTGTAGCAGGTAGCTATTAGAATAATGGACTGCTTTTTGATGCCCTTTCCAAATGTGCAAGAAATAATGTAATCATATACCATCAGTTATAAGCAGTTCACCTACAATCCTCAACTATAAAGCCATCACCAAAGGTCACCAGTTCTACAAAATGTCTTGTAGATGCCTGTGATACTTTGCTCTCACTAATTATTTTACTTCTCAGCTAAGGACCATGCTTCATGTATTTGGTGAACTTTATTCTGTATTAAGAATAAAGGTGTGTGCCTGGTTGCTGTAATCTGTCAATATAAATTCTTCATTCCTGTAAGCTCTGGGAAAATCCAGTCTTGGTCTGATAGATTATTGTTGCCCAAGCACTACCCACAGCAAACCCCTGAGTGTGTATAAAGAATTAAATTTGGATGTTCACTGAAAGCTGATGTGATACATTAAAAGTGATTGAAGGGTGATGATGCTTTAACTGAATAATGTGATTGCAAATAGCTGGCTAGCCATGGTTAGATTAGAATGGATTAAAACAAAAGGCAGATGGTATAGGCAGGTGTGGGCAATTTTGGTGCAGAAATCCAGGCTGTGCAGCAGATTCTATGTCCTGAAAGAAATGAAACACCCACACTTATGATGTTTTATTTATTCTATCATTAGGATAAGAATAACCAAGACTTTAAGAGAGTTCAAATCACCAGGACCAGGTAGATTACACCTGAAGGTTCTGAAGGAACTGGCAGATGTGTTCTCAGAACCACTGAACTATATTTTTCAAAGATCCTGAAGCACTGTGGAACTGCCAGAGGACTGGAAAAGAGCTGATGTAGTTCTCATCTTAAAAAAAGGAAAAAAATATGTCCAGGAAACTACAGACCTATCAGCCTGACCTCAATACCTGGGAAGATTCTGGAAAAGATAATCAAACAACGAATCAGTAGACACCTAGAGGCAAACAAAGTCATTACTAAAAGCCAACATAGGTTTGTCAAAAGCAGATCATGCCAGACAAATTTTATTGCATTCTTTGACCAAATGACAAAATTAGTGGACCAGAGGAATGCTGTGAATATAATTTACTTGGACTTCAGTAAGGCATTTGATAAAGTAGATCACAACCTACTACTTGATAAGATAGAAAAATGTGGGTTAGACAGCATCACCACCAGATGGATTCGTAGCTGGCTGACAGGCTGTATTCAGCGTGTGATCCTCAATGGAACTGTATCTACATGGAGGGAAGTGTGTAGCGGGGGGCCCAGGGTTCTGTTCTGGCCCCAGTGTTCTTCAACATCTTCATCAACAATTTGGACAAGGGGATAGATGGGGAACTCATCAAATTTGCAGACGACACCAAGCTGGCAGGAATAGCCAATACTCCAGAAGATAGGCTTAAGATACAGGAGGATCTGGACAGAATTGAATACTGGGCGTTATCTAACAAAATGAAATGTAATGGTGAAAAAAGTAAGGTTCTACATTTAGACAAGAAAAATCAAATGTACAGGTATAGTATAGGGGGTACCTTGCTCAATAGTATTAACTGTGAAAGGGATCTCGGAGTCCTAGTGGACAATCACTTAAATATGAGCCAGCCGTGTACTGCAGTTGCCCAAAAAGCCAACACAGTGCTCGGCTGCATTAACAGAGGTATAGACTCAAGATCACATGAAGTATTAATACCACTTTACAATGCCTTGGTAAGGCCACACTTGACATACTGCATCCAGTTTTGGTCACCACGATGTAAAAAAGATGTTGAGACTCTAGAAAAAGTACAGAGAAGAGCAACAAAGATGGTTAGGGGACTGGAGGCTAAAACATATAAGGAACGGTTGCTGGAATTGGGTATGTGTAGTTTAATGAAGAGAAGGGCGAGGGGTGACATGATAGCAATGTT
This sequence comes from Vipera ursinii, assembly GCF_947247035.1. Lineage (NCBI taxonomy): Eukaryota > Metazoa > Chordata > Lepidosauria > Squamata > Viperidae > Vipera > Vipera ursinii. Next base: position 111,917,408 of record NC_139512.1, on the reverse strand, counting down.
CCAATATCTCAGGGGCTGCCACAAAGAAGAGGAAGTCAAGCTATTCTCCAAAGTGCCTGAAGGCAGGACAAGAAGCAACTGATGGAAACTAATCAAGGAGAGAAGCAACCTAGAACTACGGAGAACCTTCCTGACAGTTAGAACAATTAACCAGTGGAACAACCTGCCTCCAGAAGTGATGAAGGCTCCAACACTGGAAGTTTTTAAGAAGAGACTGGACAGCCATTTGTCTGAAATGGTATAGGGTTTCCTGCCTGTCTTCTGCCAACCTAGCAGTTCGAAAGCACGTAAAAATGCAAGTAGAAAAATAGGGACCACTACAGTGGGAAGGTAACAGCGTTCCGTGCACCTTTGGCGTCTAGTCATGCTGGCCACATGACCACGGAGATGTCCTCGGACAAGCGCTGGCTCTTCGGCTTTGAAACGGAGATGAGCACCGGCCCCTAGAGTTGGAAACGACTAGCACGCATGTGCGGGGGAACCTTTACCTTTACTTTTTACTATTAATTATTATGGTTGGTTGCACAGCCAGCCAGATGTTTAGACTAGTTTGGCATTTTTATCCAAGGACCTAGAATAGGAAGATGTTGTTTGATGTTGTTAAAAAGATCATCATAGGATGTAAGCTGTTGCAAGGAAAGCTGTCTTTTGCAATTAACTGAAGTTATTGTTAGGGTTTGGAAATGGGCTGGATTAATAATTGTGATTTTTTAAAAATGGCGTGAAGATTTAACAGCAACTTGGCATATGTATGGCCTTTGTGTTGAATGGCTAGTAATTTCTTATCTAGAGAAAGTCTGAATTTATTTGTGACTTCCGAGATTTGCCATATAGCAATTTAAAATCAAAGGGTTTGATGTAATATTTGAAGTATATTTACTTGATTTGTTTTGTCTCATGCTTTCAGAATCCCAGTTCTGAGACAAGCAGATTTGAATTATGTACATCAATTAAATTGGGCAATTTTCAACTGAGTAATTTTCAGTAATACTGAGTATTCATTAATAACCATACCTGGGATGGCTAGTATCTTCTAGGTCACTCATGCTAAAGGCCAGTTCTTCTTGCATGAGTCACCTAGAAAACACCTGATCAGGCCATCTCAGGTTTGGTTTTCAGTAAAGACCAAAAAGCACTGATGAGAGGGAGGGTTAAGTGTATTGCTATAGATTTTGGTCTGTGTATATCTGTACTGTTCCTTAGTCAGAAATAAAATGTGACATGAAATACAGTACATGGATGGGAGCTTGATTTATTATAAAGATTTGCTAGATATGCATCCTAGTAAACCTTGGCTAATTTTGAGAAGCCAATAGAATCACTTGGGTAATTCTTGGATTTATTTTATTTTATTATTTCATTTTATGTGCCACCCATCTCGTCTAGATGAAAAACCTTTAGGAAAAGCTAGGTCCATAGGATAGATTGAGAAAAACCAAAAGCCTTTGTAAGAGAAGGAAATGGCTCACTCCTTCCATATTGCTGTTAAATAGAATACATAGATTTGTCCTTGAAATCGCCCGAAGTGGAAATTAACTTGAAGAAAAAAAAATACTTCTACTGCACAAAAACTTACCCTGGGTGAAACTGTGTGTGTGTAAATGCACAGCAAGCAAACAGCTCTAATTATAGCTTCTGGGGAATTGGATATTGTAAAGTCCAATAAAGTTCAGAATGATTTTATCCCGGACAGTTTCCTATTCGTGAGGACAGCAACGTGATCTAAGGCTGTTAGCTTGTCTTTGGGGCACAGAGCTATAACTAACATTTTGAGCAGTAGCTGAGCAGAAAATACAGCAGGAATGGGGGTTGACAGCAAATCTGCTTCTTCGGAATGCATGCTCGGTCTGCTTCATTGCTAATTGAGAAGCATATCCTAAGGAAAAGTGGCCCGCAGGGAAAACAGGACTGGTGTCTGCTGCATAAATCCAAGCCAGACTTGTATGCAAGACAATTGCTGCCTCTGCTCCACAGAAGCAAAATGTCAGGTGCCTTCAGCCTTCAGCGGTATCAAGTTTCCTTTCTTCTAGAGAAGGGCAGAGCTATATTTGAAGAAGAAATGCCCAGAATAGTTAGATAAGCATCCATTTATCCCCTGGGGAAGAAGAGTAGATGGGAAAGAAATGCAAAACAACCCCACCCAGATTCTCTTTGGTATAAAAGGGGATAGAAGCACTCAGAATACTTTTTTTTTCATATCTTACTACAGCAACAAAGTTGAGTTTGAGTATTCCTTGTGGTTTGTTTCCTGACTTGGCTTATCTCCAAGGCCTGAAAATTTCTTCTGATGCTGATTAGAATATTTATGGGCTATGCAAGCCCCAAATCCCTGAAAAATACAGAGGCAAGTTATGACTTCTGTATTGTTCTTTTTTTTTCTTTTTTTTAAATCCATGTTAGGGACGCGGTGGCTCAGTGGGTTAAGACGCTGAGCTTGTCGATCAGAAGGTCGGCAGTTTGGCAGGTCAAATCCCGAGTGCCGCGTAACAGAGTGAGCGCCTGTTACTCGTCCCAGCTTCTGCCAACCTAGCAGTTCGAAAGCACGTAAAAAGTGCAAGTAGAAAAATAGGGACCACTCCAGTGGGAAGGTAACAGCGTTCTGTGCGCCTTTGGCGTCTAGTCATGCCGGCCACATGACCACGGAGACGTCCTCGGAAAAATGCTGGCTCTTCGGCTTTGAAACGGAGATGAGCACCGGCCCCTAGAGTCGGAAACGACTAGCACGCATGTGCGGGGGAACCTTTACCTTTACCTTTAGTCACATTAGTCACGGAGCTCCAGTGAAGGAAAGCTATGTTTTATATCCTGCAAGCTGAAAAACCAAACTCTCAGTTTTGACAATTTCAAAGAAGGAGAGGGGCTCGCTTTTAGGAATTGGGAATTGATCTGATACTTTACATCGTCTGATTCTTTACATCTGACCGTGTCTGAGTGGTTTTATTCTGAAAATGCACACTTAATATAGTGATTGAAAAAAACTGAAAAGATCAAACTTTCTAGTTTTGTCTATTGCTACAGAGAACAAAATCTACATTTTTAAAAATGCAACATATTAAAACAAAATATTGATTGTTCCCTTTTTTATGTGCCTTGGATAAGAAGTAATATTTTCACTGAGTAGCAAAAAAGAAAGGAGTAATGTTTTTTTTCCTTGTTTTGATCAGCATTTGACTAGGCATTGCTTCCAGCTTTCCTAATGAGATTTTAATTTAAACAGCATATGCACTGTTTTGATTTTGTGTGGCAAAAAGCTGTAGAATGCTTTACAAGATGTCCTGGTTTCTTGCTTCTTGTTACAGCTCTGCATTTTGGGAAGATGGGGGGCGGGCGGTGAGGAGGGACAGCCTTGTCTTTGTATCTGGATGGCTCTAAAGCAGGGCTTTTCAACCTTTTCACCCATTATACCACTTTTAGGATATGGCAACATTTGAGTACCACCAGTCTCCTAGCAAGATGTCAAAAACCTGATGACCAAAAAAAAAGGAAAAAAAGGTGATGTACAGGTAGTCCTCGACTTACAAAAGTTCGCTTAGTGACTGTTTGAAGTTACAATGGCACTGAAAAAAGTGCCCCCCAAGCCACAGCTGAGCAAGACACCTGCCTGCCTGCCTGGCGGCGCTCTTCCTCCTGTCCGAGGTTTTCAGGGTTGTGAGCATTTTTGTTGAGAATTGGTAGTGGTGGTGGGGTGGGGGGTGTTTGGTTTTTATTCCCCCCATCTACTGGGTGGTTGCAGCAGGTTTTGGTCACTTCACATGACCCTGGGACACTGTGACCATCATAAATATGAATCAGTTGCCAAGCATCTGAATGTAAATCACAAGACCCTGAAGATGCTGCAACATTCCAGCTGATCGGTGCTTCTTCTGGGCTCAGCGGAAGCGCCAGGATCAGTGCCAAGCTCCAGCTGGAGCCTGGCGCTGATCCTGGCGCTTCCACTGAGCCCTGACAGCCCTGCAGCTCCAGCCATCTCTCACTCAGGCTTGTGTGGTGCTGCCACCGGTTCAGCTCATTCCCCTCCCCTGCTACCACTTTTCTAGGATGGTCATGTACCACCTGCCAGGTGCCAATGTACCATAGGTGGTACCCGTACCACTGGTTGAAAAGCCCTGCTCTAAAAAGAAGTCATGTATTTCCCTCACAACCTCCCTACAATACTGACTTTTGAATTGTACTTGTTAACTGGGAAGAATCTTATTCATCTCCTTATTTGTTTATCAGAACATCAAAGTGTAACACTGGAGGGAAGCTTGTGGAGGAAGCTTTGTGTTGTTTTGTGCATTCTGCAAAACTTTTGACTTTTTTTTTAAGACAAAGAAAAAAAGACAATAACCCTCTGGGGTACATCCTCAAGACACTGTCTCCCCTAGATTGATTTTAAAAAAGCAGCAGCTGGTACCTGTCAAAAAAAGAGGGGGGGGGGAAATATGGCTAGGCATGGATAAAAGATTGAAAGCCGCTTCAGGCATTGCGTGGAGTAATCTCTGAAGGAAGGGAGAAGGATCAGACTTGCTAGGATGTAAGTGGGATAGGATGACTTCACTTCATACAGGATGCTGTATCCAGTTCCTTATCCTAATATCCTGCATGCCTTAATCATAAGAAACTTTATAGCAGTAGCAGTGCTGTCTAATCTCTTTGAAAAGGCAAATCTTAGAAAGACAATAAATTATGCAAAATTAAAAAGTGTACATAAACCTATTTACATTGCTTGAACACAGGAACAGGTGTCATGGCTTTTATCAGAGATTTTGGTTCACTTTAATGGAGAAACTGCTCTCAGCCATAACTGTGTACCACATGTATGGACTTCAGATAAGGGAAGATATTCTCAAATGTTAAACTGCAGTGTATGGTGGCTTGAAAAAGGAACAGTATCTTTCATAAGCTGTGATGGTGCAGTGGTTAGAATGCAATATTGCAGACTGACTTTGCCCACTGCCAGGAGTTTGACCAGCTCAAAGTTCACTCAGCCTTCCATCCTTCCAAGGTCAGTAAAATGAGGAGCCAGATTGTTGGGTGCAATATGCTGATTCTGTAAACTACTTAGAGAGGGCTGTAAAGCACTATGAAGTGGTATATAAGTCTAAATCCTATTGCTCTAAGAGATGCTTCTGCTTTGGTGTACAGTATTCCAGCTTAGTCAGAAGCTTAAACATTTTCAGGAAGTATGTCAATGATGTTATTGACTTTTGTGGTTTTATTTCTATAGATTATTGAGCTATTTGCAACATCCCTGTGAAGGAGGCTTCTGTTATCTCTCACCTGTGTTATACCTGAAATCAAAAATAACTTGCCATGTGCCATCCAGTCAATTCACGACTAAACTTTAGCCCATGTCTTTGAAATCCAGGTCCCTTGTATTTAGTCAGTTTATGGCCAATCCTGAAATCACAATTGTCTTCTAAAATTGTTTTGAGCCACCATCCAAATAAGCCATGTGCTTTTTAATGAACCAGAGCACACACTTACAATCTCAAAGCAGAACCGAACCAGCCAACTCAGTACAATCTGCTATCTATTCAGAAATCAAAGAGCAGTCTATGTTTCAGAATCAGTAGTCATGACCAAATGGGCAATTTTTAATTGGTTTTGTGTGCACCAAGTGGTTGGCCACAAGGTCTTCCATGTCTTCCGGTGGAGCAGTGATATATATTATGAGTTGCTTTTCATCTTCTTCCAGGCTGGAAGGAAAACGGAGTTGTTTCTGTCTGTCATATTGGTGGCACTGGTCCCATTTTTTCCCCTTTAATCCTCTTAAAAGATATGAGGATTTAAGAGAGCCTCTGAGCATGGTCAGGCTTGCTGGTTGTCGGCTTGCCACAGAAGTAGAGATGGAAATACTTGAATTCTGCTTTTTAAAAACTGCATGAAATAGAAAGCTTACGCTTGAAGATTGCTTTATGTTTCTTTTCTTTCAAATTTCCTCAGTGCCTAACCCAGGGTTTTATATTTGGTGTGAGTTGTAGCAACTGCTATACGGTTGGAGACAATAATCTTAAGGCGATTGCTAGCAAAATGGAGCCCCTGTTATATTTACAGTAAGTCTTTAGCTATATAATAGGATATATGAAAAGGTAGCAGGTCTAAAGACTCAGAGACAAATGGTGCATGAAATGAAAATGCTTTTATATAACAAGGGAGTACATGAGTATGGTTCATAAAACTTTTTTTTGAGAAAAGTTTTCCTTTCTGGAATATTGTCTGCTTTCCAAACAAGATATGCTAATTTTATTTCTTTTTGCTTTTCTACTAAAATATTCAAAGTGGTAGATTAAAAAAACTATTTAAAGGGACTATTTAAAAATACAGAATACAAAACCCCAGTGAACAATGATCAAAATATTTAAATATATTACAAGTATTACTCAAATGAGCTGAAAATTAAAAGCTTGGCAAGCAGAGAGAATGGCAGTCAAATTCCGGGGGGTAGAAGAACTCCAACAGCGTAGGGTGACCACAAGAGACACAATAACTTTCCTGAGTTGTGTAAATGGGCCTCAGAAATAAGGGACATCTTCAGAAGTGAAATACCAAGACTGTATATTTAGAATGTACATTTTCATTAATCAGAAAATGAATCTAATAAATAGTGAGGCCCTAAACCGCCATAGGCAACCTTGGCTCTTTTATGACTTGTGGACTTCAACTCCCAGAATTCATGCTGGCTCAGGAATTCTGGGAATTGAAGTCCACGAGTCATAAAAGAGCCAAGGTTGCCTAGCCCTGCCCTAAACCATTTAGAAATTGAAAAGATAGCATCAACACCTTCTAGTATGATCAGTAATTGACAAAGAGACTAGAGCAATAACTAGGGTCAAGACTGATACCTGCAAAAACAGTCTTTTTCAGCATGCCTAGATTAGCCTACCATATCTGACATGTTAAAATTTGAGTGATATCCTTTGATTTTTCAAGTAGGAATACTTGGAAATGGAAAGAAAGGGAGTCCCTGGGGATTTTACTCCATTAGTTGTTGACTAAATGAGGCAGTGCTCACCTCCGTGAGTTTGAAGCCATGAGTTGGTGCTGTCCAAAGATGTTTCCGTGGTCATGTGTCCAGCATGACATCACAGAGCACTGTTTCCTCCGCACTGAAATGGCACCTATTCATCTACTCATATTTGCATGCTCTCAAACTGCTAGATTGACAGGATCTAGGCAAAGATAGGAGATCAGCTTGTTGTGCGACACTTGGGTCTCGAACCCAGGCTGACAGCTTTCCAGCTAACAAGCCTAGCATCTTAATCACTGAGCTATTGTGTACCCTAGATATGATTGGGCTGGTTAAAATTCCATTGCAGATGTGCAAGGATTCCTTAGTACATATCAGGACGCTTGAAATCCAATAAGGTATGTGTAAACAATGGCTTTTCTACTAACCTGAAGCAAATTGATGCTCATTAAAAGTCAGCTGAGCTGGCAGCTATTTAAAACTAAATATATTAGTAGACTAGACAAAGTGCTAATGGAGTGAACATGAGTATGGTCTCTATATATGGCAATTTAGATATAATGCAAAATACTGTTTCTGTCTTGCTAGTCTTCACAAATTTCTGGTGCTGGCTATTGTCCAAAAGACCTTAGATAAGATAGACCATTATTTTTGGACCAAATAAAATAGTGCTGGTGTTTATACATAAATCTGGCTTTGAAGTGCCATTGCTCAAAAATTAAGAGGTGAATTGTGGATAGTAGGCATTGGTGTGGCCAGCCATTGCTTCAAACTTCTTATCTCCTGGGAAGTGGATTGAATGCTGTGTTAAACTTCTCAAACTTGACTCCCGCAAGTGGAATTGCATCATTAATTAATAATAGAAATACAGAGTAACCGCAATGCTTCAGGCCCTGAGGCCACACTAAGATCTAATTGCATGTAAACATCTTGCATTGCAGTGATGGATGCGAGAAGGTTATAAATGCTTCACCATTAATGCTTTGGGCTTGTTTCCAACTCATGTGCCACTCTTTTAGCCGAGAATTGGTGAAAGTTGTTTTGTGCTACACTGATTCTAGAGAAATCCCAAAACACCTGATTTCCTTGATATCTGTGAAATACTGGGCTATTTAAAAAAGGCCTTGAGGCAATTTAGAATCCTATATTTTTCTGTTATAGAGAACCCACAGTGGAACATGAAGATTGGTATGTGCTTTGTTTCCATTGAGTACTTCCTTGTTCCACACACTAGCTGCTCTGTACTTGCTTACACATTATTTTCCCGAGCACTTTCTGCTTCTTTTCTCTCATAATGGTCAAGGACTCCCATTTATTCACACAAGGATGAAATAAACCTTATAGCATGCTCATGATTCTTGGAGCAGAGGAGACTTCTATCATCGCAACTTTCTAGTTCCACAAGGATCAAATTAATCATATTCCCCCTGTTTTGTCTCTGACTTTCTACTTTGAAATGAATAATTGCTGTTAATTTCTTTGTCTCTTCACTCTTACAAAAGAATGAACTGCAAGTAGGAGAGTTTGCTGTGATGGAAACCAAGTCATAGCTCTTCTCATATTGTTGAGCATCTCAGCAGGAGATAAAACACAAAATTGGATGGAGAATGCAGTCTGCACAGTCCAAAATAATCTGTGCAACTTGAAGCTTCCTTTCACATTTACTTTCTTATGGATGTTTTTTTTTTCATATCTGAGCTACCACATTTCCTTAGCTGAGATTTTGTATTTAAATTTTTATTAGTTTATCAAAATAAAAAATACAAAGAAAAATAAAAGGGAAGGAAAGTAAAGGAGGAAAAAGGGAAGAGGAAAAAGTGTAGGGAAAAGGGGGGAAAAGAAAGAAAAGCATTGACTTCTGATTTTTTTTTAGCACAGTAGAATAAGGTAATAACAAGGAGTGACGTGGTGGCCTAGTGGTGAAGACACTTGCCTGCCACTTAGAAGGTTGCAAGTTCAATCCCAGGTAGCGGCAAAATGGCTCTTAGGGTACAATGAAAAAATATCTGCTGCATGTCGGCAAGGGTATCGGGCCAGCTTAGCTCCATCCAGTTATTTTTATTTTTATTTATTTTAATTCCATTTATATCCCGCCCTTCTCCGAAGACTCAGGGCGGCTTACAAGCTTAGCAGTAGCCTTCATTCTATGTATATGCCTGCTTATTAGGGCTTTCACAACACACCCCAAACAGCATTATTACAAAGTCAGCTTAATTGCCCCCAACAATCTGGGTCCTCATTTTACCTACCTCGGAAGGATGGAAGGCTGAGTCAACCTTGAGCCTGGTGGGATGCGAACCTGCACTAATTGCAGGCAGCTGGTGTTACTTAAGGAGGCATTAGCCCACTGCTCCACCAAGGCTCTTGGTATTGCCATGACTCCACCCTGAATAAAGGGACTACAGGTTCATAAAAAGAAAAGAAAAAAAGGTGATAACATGCAGCCTCAACTCTTTGCCTTTACATAAAAATATATACTAGCCATTTCTATAACAACAAACCTAACTAATCAGCAAAGTTAAAGTTTTGGTTTTTTTCTCCTCAAGCACAAAATCCAGAAGTTTTCAAGTAGAAACAAAGTCAGTTCTACTCTATAGTTAAAGCAGTTAATTTAGCCGTCTCTGCTAATTCCATCAGTTTGTGCAGCCAATTTCCTCACTTGAGATTATGGGGAAAAAATGGATCAAAAGTTTATTTTTCCTCAGATCTAAAACCGTACTTCTTGAACTTGGTTTGTAGCTCCAAATGATGAGTTATTTGTGTTGGGCTTGTGCCAGTAAGATCTCTTGTTATTCTTTCCTGCTCTGCTTTTCACTGAATTTTTTAAGCATCCAAAATTTTCTTCACCTTAATTACTTTCCCTGTGGAATTATTAATCACTGTTAAGAAAGTGAAGACAGAATTGGAAGACGATGAAACTAAAAGGCAAAGGTTTGGGGTTTGGACTGCAGTAGAACTACTCTTCTTTTTGATATTTATTATACACCAGAGCCAGTTTGGTGTAGTGGTTAAGAGGCTAGAAACAGAGAGACCATGGGTTCTAATCCTGCCTTTGGCACAAAGCTAGGTGGGACATTTTGGACCAGTTACACTCTCTCAGCCATAGGTAAGAGATAAGGGCTGAAACCACTTCTGAAAAATCTTGCCAAGAAAACTACAGGGAGTAGTTCAGGCAGTTATCAGGAATCAAATACTGAGTCAAAGAGAAGGAAGGGAGGGAGGGAGGGAGGGAGGGAAGGAAGGAAAAGAAAGAAAGAAAGAGAAAGGTAGCAGCATTCTTGGGCAGCTTACAAAACAATAAACAATCACAATAAAAATGTACAAGGCAACTCTTCTACATATCAATATGCCATCTTGCTACAACCTTATCCTATCACAATGCTTGTGAGAAGAATCAGCTCTTCAAGGTCTTCTGAAATGCTGGAGAGTGGCGGCCTGCCTGCCAGATTTTGGGGTTCCACAAGTAAACTGATCTAGTGCCATTTAGAGCTTTAACAGTGATAACCATCACCTTAAATTACAGCCAGAAAAAAACTGGAAGCCAGTGTAGCAGTGGAGTAATATGGCGAACTGTGGTGTGACCAGAACTTCATTTGCCATTGTTTTCTGGATCATTGTTCTTTCCAGAAGGTCTTTAAGGGTACTCCATGTAGAGCAAATTTCAGTAATCTAACCAGCAAGTCACCAGAACATAAGTGACTCTAGGTCAGACCTCCCATAATTGGTGCACAAGATGAATCTGTGTAAAGGCCCATTTAGCCATAGCTGCCATTTACTCCTTGAGCAGGAGCCATGACTCCAGAAGGACCCCAAGTTGTGCATCAACCAGGCAAGAGCAAAAGATGATGTATCACTAAATCCAAGAGGCCCCAAACCCCATCCATTCTATCTTGAGTGAGTGGAAGCTGGATTCCCACTCCCAAACCCTTATAACTCCAAAGCACTGAACCAACAAATGGACAGTGTTGGTTGGCTGACAAAGGTGGGGATGTATAGCATATTGATGATTCCACACCTCATGCCACCAGATGACCTGTCCAGTGGTCTTGTCTAGGTATTAAAGAGAAGGCATGTGAACTCTAAGGTAACGTAGTATTTGATCTAATTCACCCCCTAAAATCAACTGGAACCAGTTACAGAGAAAGGAGAAACACTTGCAAAACAGTGCCCCCCACTTTGAACCCCCCGAGCTGGTCCAGAAGGATACCATGTTGATGGTATTGAAAGTCAGCGAAAGATCCAAGAGGGATAGGATGTACTACCTAATGAGAAGGAAGGACTCACTGGAGAAGAGCCTAATGCTGGGAAAGATTGAGGGCAAGAGAAGAAGGGGACGACAGAGAATGAGGTGGCTGGATGGAGTCACATGAAGCAGCAGGCGTGAGCTTAAATGGACTCCAGAAGATGGTAGAGGACAGGAAGGCCTGGAGGAATGTTGTCCATAGGGTCGCGATGGGTCGGACACAACTTCGCAGCTAACAACAACACTACCCGCATCCCAAGCCCTCCACTGACATGCCTAATGCTGTTTCCGTGCTGTAACTTGGCCTGAATACTGACTAAAAAGGGTCCAGATAATCTGCTTTACCCAGGCCCTCTAAAACTGAGTGCTTACCACCCTCTGAGAAACATTCCCCCAAAAGGAAAGGAATGAGACTAGACAAACTAATATGGTTGAGTTCAAGGATAACCTTTTGGAAAGGGGACACACCACTGCTTCTTTTGAGGAAGGCATCTCCCTCCCCCCCTCAAAATGAGGTGTTTATTGCCACTTGGACCCAACTGCACACCACTCCTAGGAGAACTTTACCAACTGAGAGGGGCACAGGTCCAAAGCTTAAACTCTTCCCAGAAAACTAAGTCCTGGTCACTTCAAAGGACCTGCCCAGCTGCTTCCCAACTCCAGCTTTCTCAGTGGCTTTTCAGAAAAGGGCAGAGGGCATCAGCGCTTTCCCACTCATGGCAGGAATTAAGCCTCTGTTAGGACCAGTCCAAGCAGGGGAGAGAGTGTGTGAGGAGCCAGCTTCAGACAGCTAATCTTTGGTATCATGGAATGACTGAAAACCATAACTGTATTTTTTACTTTTGGGGAGAAAGGTACTATGGAATTTCATTGAAATCATTATAACTTGGGTGAATTTAAATAATTTGCACTTTGCTACTCGATCAGGGAGAGGAAAATATCTTGAAATAGGTCTGCTTCTAGTATATTATATTATATTATTTGGGTATATTATGATAGATTTAAATATGAGTTTTGCAGATAATTTGATTTTTTCCCCTTTATGGTCTTTATATTGTTTCTTTTGCATGGTTTTAATTTGCTTTGCATTTTGTTGTTAGCTGCTTATGGGTTGCTGTTGTAGTTTACCTTTCAAATTCTTTACCTTTTAAAAATCCCGGTAACCTCCTTCATTTATGCCATCTTTAACAGATTCATAACATGTTTTGGAGGTGAGGCATGTGATGAATAACACAATTATCCCAAAGGAAAAGAGAACATTGGTTTGTTGAGGCTCAATGATGGCTAGAAACAGAATAGAGGAACTTGAAGACTTAATTTCCTGTTCCTGTCATGCAGCTTTTGCATGGATGAAATTTCTGCTCCTGTTGCCTAGGAGATGGGTTGGGGCTGTGGAAACTGGAAGGGAGCATGTTGCTTGTAGAATACTAATGGCAGTATAGGGTCAGCTGCTGCTGCTTTGTGAGAATTGGGGTTGGGATATTAGCTATGGAAGGTATTCTTTTTTTAAAAAAAAAAAGTTAATTTGGGGAAAAAGTAGTTAGCAAATCCCAGGAATGAGGCGTGCTGTCTGTCTCTGTGCTTCAACAGTTCAGTTTATTTTCTTTCAGTGGTGGATTTTGACTTACAGCTAGCTTGATCAACCAGAAAACTAAAATGGGAAATAATGCTAAAAGTGCTAAATAAAACAATGCTTTATAGCAGGGGTGTCAAACTCAATTTCATTGAGGGCCGCATCAGCATTGCGGTTGCCCTTGGGGGGGCCAGATGGGTGTGGCCAGGGTGGGTGCAGTCTACTGGGTAGGCATGATGAGTGCGTGTGGCCTACTGGGTGGGCATGGCCAGCTGTACATTGTTCGTGTCAAGGGTGCCTATGGGGGCCTGGTCAGGAGTGCGACACATCTGAGGGTCTCTGTTCCTCTCAGGCCTTGCGGGGGGCTGGACGGTGGTGCGGAGGTCAAATGCCCAGCCCAGCCGTCAAGAACCCATGGCACTAAGCCCAGCCCCACTTCCCCAAGGGGGTGCCCCGCTGTACTTACCTCCTCCTCAAGGCTGCTGCTGCTGTGCTTGCTCTCCTTAGCCAGGTTGCTCATGATGGGTACGAAGGCAAAGTCAAGAGGGAGGCCCACTCCCTCTCCATATGAGGAGACCGGGCTTTGTATCCAAAGCTTCCTTAGCAATAGGATCGGAGACCCCCCAGGATAGGCCAGGAGGAGGGGGCAAGGGGATGGTGAAAGGGCAGCAGGGCAGGACTAAGGCAGGACTTCCCTCAGACCCTCCCTCTCCTTCCTTCCTTCCTCCCTCCCTCCCTCCCTCCCTCCCTTCCTTCCTTCCTTCCTTCCTTCCTTCCTTCCTTCCTTCCTAGAACAGAGTGGTAGGAAAATATCTGAGATGAGGGAGGGAGAAAAACAGGCAAGAAACACAGCTGGGGAAATGTCATCCTTTGTGAGGAATGAAGAAATGCATCATTGCCTAGAAGTGGCCAGCACATGCCCTTTGCCTACTTCACATCCGGCTTGGTGGGCTCTGAGGGAGGGGATGCCATGAGCAGTGTGAGAGTTGATGTTACCTGCACAATGCTGCCCACCTCCCAGCCTGCCCGGTTTTGGCAGGCAGCAGGGAGCTCTCCTCACAGTGCCAAGAGACTGGGCCGGGGGGCACGAATCTGAAGAGAAGTGCAATGCTGCCCAGCCCCTAGCCTTCCCGACGTAGGCAGGGCCATGTGCTGGCCACTTCCAGGCGATGGTGCATTTCTTCATTCCTCACAAAGGGTGATACCTCCCCAGCGTGCGCCCAGGAGGCAGTGCCGATGTGGCAGGGCCGGTCCCTCACTATTTCCAGATGGCCTTGTGGAGCTAAGACTGAATGTATTTCAGCATAGATGACCACCACAAAATTGTACATTGGCTCCCAGCTGGCCTGGGCCAGGGCCAAGGCAACGGGGGCCGTTCCCTCACTGTTTCCAGGATGGCTTCATGGGCCACATAAAACCACTTCACGGGCCGGATCCGGCCCCTGGGCCTTGTGTTTGACATGTCTGCTTTATAGCAAATTAAGGACTCACATACCGAAGGCTCTACGTCTACAAGATTAAGGGGATACTGAATTGGGACCTGTTTGGGCCTTTCCATCATATGCTGGGTCTTGTCAGTCAAGAAATGTCAGCTGGTGGGCACCAGGAGATGTGCCATCTGTACCATTGTCCCTGCCCTTCCCTCAAAGTTGAGGATGACCCCCTGCCTACCCTGTTGCCTTTTCACAAGGCTTTGATGACCAGGCTTTTGGGACTAGAACCCCAAAGTTTTCTATGCTGACATTTTTTCTTGACTGCCATATATATTTAATTTTGTACTGTGTTGTGTTTTTAATTGTTTTGTGATTGTTCACTGCCTAGAGTCAGTTGTTTGAGATGGGCAGCTATAGAAATTGAATAAATAAATTGCTCCATCTTTTACTCCTTTTTTCACAACCTTGACTTGGCAAACATTGTCCCTTGACTTTGCACAGTGCGACATTAAGGTGCGGGAATAGCTTGGCAGCAGACTTAAAATTCCTAATTTAACAAAATACAAAGGAGTTTTTTCTCCCTTCACCTTCTCTGTTGTCTGGTTGAAACTAAGCACTGGATGAAAAACGGTGTGTGCTCATGGCATCTGCAATCTTGGGCTCAGGCCGCAAAGCCTTGGACCTTTCCCCAATGTGCCACCATCTGGTATCTTCCAGACATTTTGGACTGAAGCTCTCACAGTCTTTTATCACTACCATGGTGGCTGGAGTTGGAAAGCATTGAATTTGAAACAACTGCCAGGCAGCAAGTCATTTTACTCCGCGTATTGCAAAGACAGGTAACCTACAGCATCAATCTTTTTGTGACATTCAGAGCCTGCTTTGACTATAATTACTAAACCTGACAATGCAAGTAATCCTCAACACAATTGAGCCCAAACCTTCCATTGCTAAGCAAGACAGTAGTTAAGGGGCTTTTGTCTCATTTTATGACCATTTTTTTGCCAAAGTTGTTAAGCAAATCACTACAGTTGTTAAGTGAATCATGCAGATTCTGGCTTCCCCCATTGACTTTGCTTATTGGAAGCCAACTGGAAAAGTTGCCAGTGGTGATTGCGTGATCCCAGGACAGTGCAACTGACATAAATACATGCCAGTTGACAAGGTAAGGTAGGAAAGCAATTGAAACTGTAGAACAAATGCTACAGCAGGTATATCACAGTTACCTTCAGTCCCGCCATCCATAGCCCAATTTTGGTAGTTATTTTGGAGCTATTTTTACTAAAGTAAATAAGGAAAATAGTTATTTCTATTCAAAAAAAAAGTTAGAGAATGGAAGGGTGAGCCAGGGCATCAGAAATTCCAGACACCTGAAGATTTCTTACGCTTCATTCACAGTCCTGCCTAGTCTGGTGCCTAAACATATAATGGTGGCACTTAGGAACTGAAATACCTTCTGCAGCTCACTAAATGTATATTTTAGTATCAAATACATGAATAAATAACCAGTCAGTGGGCTGTTAGGGAAAGAACTGCTCATACCAGCAAAAGTAATCATTTTTAAGTTTGTTTGTTTTCCTAGTTTTACCAGGCAATATTTTTTCCCCCCTATAATGATGAATTTTCAATCTCTTAACTTTTGTGTACTATGCTGACATATACATTGCGCAAAGTGCTAGTGTTTTTGCTGTATGGTGTGTTTGTATAACAGTAGCTGCCCTGGTTTTAGGTTAGCAGTTGAATTATCTTTGGATGTGCGTAAATGATTGGTTGGTCTCTGGGCTTCTAGGGCAACATTTACTTTTGCTGTCTTTGGTCCTGCATTCCGATGATCAAGAAAAGTGCAACGTGTGAATAATGGCAGTTGCATTCCTTGCAGCTTCTTCTGCATTGTGCTGAGATGGTTAACATAGAATACCTTCACCGTTCAGAGGAAAAAGTTTTAGTTGTTCTCTTCACAGTGAAGGCAGACTGTGTATAAAACATCAGCTAATGCATTGTAAAGTCTGTATTTTGGGGGTGGAACATATAGGATTCCTGGCATAGGTCTAGAGTTCCTGATGAACCATCGCACCTCAATGGGATTGGACTGCATCACTTGGTCCAGCAGAAGGGGCATGCTGCGAGGCCTTGCCAGCCAAGGAATTCTGGCTGGTGGGGTCCAAGCAGTGATGGGATTCAAATATGTGAACAACCGGTTCTCTGTGTGGATGCCCCTTCCGTAAGTCCATTCTGGGTCTGGGCAACAAATAATTAGCTACTGGTTCTGCCGAAGTGGTGCAAACTGGGTGAATCCCCCCACTTGGTCCAAGAGAAGTCTTCTCTGCCATAGCTCCAGGAACATTGTGCTCTTTGAGGTGAGATCTGCTTTCTCCCTCTTGGCCTTCCAAAAGGGCCTGAAAACTGTTCTGACAATTAGCTTAGGACCCTGATGAGGCCGTCTCATTCTAGAGTTGCTTAGGTGATTAAGAGAAGATCCACCCTCCACTCAGTTTACATTTCAAATTTTAATGCTTAATTTTTTTAATGCTTTGTTTTATATTGTTGTCTTATCATGTTTTAACCCGCCCAGAGTTGCTTAGCACTCAAATGGATGACATATAAATTTAATAAATAAATACATTTTACTCCTGCAAAGCTGCTTGGCTTTAGGAGAAAATCTTGGGTTATTGCATATCTAAAAAGAGGATTCTCAAAAACCCCTAGTTAGGTAGAAAAGCAATTAGCAGATACCAGTTCTTAGTCCTATAATAAGCAGTAATGACTTCATCTCTCTTATCTCTTCTTTCTTCTTCAGTTACTTTTTTTAATGTGACGATCTTAGTCAGAAGATCATCTGAACCAGTAATCAAATGGAAACCACACATCATCTTGGTCCTCCATCATTACTAGAAATAAGGGAGTAAAAATAACACATATTGGAATCCATTGATGTTGGGCAGCTATAATAAATTTTAATTAAAATTCATTAATTAGCATGCAATCTAGCTAACTTTCATTCAACTTTCATGAAGATAGAACCAGGACAACTTTTCCTAGTTTACAAACAAATAAAGGTTTTTAGTTAATCAATTTATTTATGAGAGTTCTGTCCTACTCATGTAAACGACACACTGGATGGCTTACAAATGAATAATCTAAGGCAGGGGTGTCAAACTCAATTTCATTGAGGGCCGCATCAGCATTGCGGTTGCCCTCAGGGGGCCGGGTGGGTATGGCCTGCGTGGGCATGGCCTACTGGGTGGGCGTGGCTAGAGTGCGTATGGCTTACTGGGTGGGCATGGCCAGCTCTACATCATTCGCATCAAGGGTGCCTATGGGGGCCTGGGCAGGAGTGGGACAGATCTGAGGGTCTCTGGCAGAAGGAGGGTCTCTGGGCCAGGGCCAAGGCAGTGGGGAGCCGTTCCCTCACTGTTTCCAGGATGGCTTCGCGGGCCGCATGAAACCACTTCACGGGCCGGATCTGGCCCCCGGGCCTTGTGTTTGACATGTCTGATCTAAGGTAACAATAACTGAAACATCTACTTTCAACAACAGAAAAATAAGTTTGGAAAAAAATGAAATTCTAGTAAAATTAAACTAAGACTAGAATTATAGTGAAACCTTGATTTACCAGATCTAACTCAATGGACTTTATCTGCAGTAAGCCAAATTATACTTCAATTTGCATAATATGGTCATTACACTAATGATGCAAATTGCATCATTTGCATCAATTTGTATAGTTTGCACAATGAGATTACTGAAATGATATAAAATCTGTTTGGTTGCATAAATATTCTTCAATTTTCAGGAGTTTTATTAAAACTATGGGGGGAAAAAACTAAATCTGTAAGTTAATGCCTTTATGAAAAGGTCCCCTGTACTCTGAGTTGAGCTAAATTTCTGGTAAAGAGGTTTGTATTATATTCCCAGCAGCAGTACCTGAATAGTTTGCGATTGCTTTCTCCAACAATGTTTTTTTTTGATATCACTGTGAATTGAAGCCCTGCCCCTTTCTAAATGCATGCAAAGTGAATGGATGTACCAAGCAGTTTTGCTCCATTTTGAACCTGTTGCAGGTGGTTCTTCCTGTTGGTTCCCCATCCGTGTGCTAATCGGGTCCAACTCCACTTAGCTTTTTCAAAGTCAACCAACTTCACTGGGTGTACCGTTTTTGTTTTTTTAGGAATATCCAAAATGGACCAAACTCTGCAAGCTTTTCATCATTTGAGCAATCTGACCTGGTCTGATGGGTTAGGGTTGGGGTTTTAATATGTTTTTAATTATTGTTTTAAATCTTAAATGTGGGCATTATATTTAATCGTTTTTTAACTTTTGTATTCTGTTTTTTATATTTATTGCCCTGTACACCGCCCTGAGTCCTTCGGGAGAAGGTCGGTATAAAAATTTAATAAAAAAAATAAAAAAATCAGGCCAGATAGTGGTTTTCTTTTGTTTTTGTTTTTTTTTAAAAAAAGCAGCACAGAAAAAATAGAAAAGTTGAAAACTCAGGCCAGATGGTTCAGGCACGAAATCTGTATTTCAGAGTCAGTCTACAGATTGAATGTAGTTGTTAGTGGCAGATATCATTAGTGTCATTTTACAACCGGCATTCAGAGGCAAAGAATGCTTCCCTCAGCTCTGAAAATAAAAAAGTGTCACCTTTACTGTGGGTGTAAAAGACATCAACTGAGAAATTGTGTATTTGTTTTTGTGTCATTTTTTTTCCTAGCTGGTTATTTGAGCTGCGCTTAATATTTGTCTTAAATCTGCCTGATAGATTTTTCTAGCTATGGTTTACTCTCTTGCCAGTGTTAATGCTTTGTTTTTACGTCTCTCTTTATATATGTAATGGTTGTATTACTTGCATTGTTTCTTATATAGTGTTACCCTCTGGAGTTTCTGGTGTCCTGTTTGGAAGAAGTACAAATATTAAATTGAAAAATGTACATGTTGTTTCATCTGTGCCAATATCAGATGGATTTGAAGATTTGTTTATTTCTCTATGTTTATGTGGCTCAGCTGACTTTGTGTGTACATTTGGGGAAAATGCCATATATAATTTATCTAGATCAGCAAGTATTAGTTGGTAGAGCTGCACTTGGTTCATTCAAGGCCAGAATTGCCTTGCTTGTACCAAATCTTAGGCCAAGATCAATAGATGGATTGGATAGATCATTTAAAGTGAGTGAGGGCTCTGTCTGCAGTGTCTTCGTTCCAGAAGCATTTTATTGAGCACTTTCCCCCTTCAAGAGTGGTAAATGTGAGTCTGAGTGATGGAGGCTCTCTTTGGAGATGGTATTTGTGTTACACAGGAGAGCAGTTTCCTGCCAATATACAATTAAGATTCATTTCTGATGGCTGCAGCCTAGCTGACATCTAGTGCTCTAAGAATCCTCTTGATTGTATCTATTCCAGTTTTATTGGCTGGAGTGGTGGGCACTTTTCCTGTTCTTTTAGATGGCTCTATAGCAGTTGGCATGATTGGGCTCAATATAAATGAAATTTCCAAGCAAAGCTTGGGGCTGACAAAGATCACAGTTAAAGATGAACAAGAATCCTGCATTTGTAGCCAATTCAAATTACCCAGAAGCCAGCATTCTACCTGAGATATGCATTAGCAAAAAGATTATTTAGGTATCATAAGGACAAGGGATGTTCCAGCTTCTCAGAAAAGTCTGCTGAGTAGCCATGTCTGGAGACGGGGTCTTGCTCAGGCAGCCGTTCTTTATGTTCTCAGCCCTTTGATTCAATAAGCCGAACATTAGTCAACGAAAAAGGTGTAAAGCAGGGGTCTTCAAACTTGGCCCTTTTATGACTTGTGGACTTCGAGTCCCAGAATTCCTCAGCCAGGCACGCTGGCTGAGGAATTCTGGGAGTTGAAGTCCACAAGTCATAAAAGGGCCAAATTTGAAGACCCCTGGGGTAAAGCTTTTATACAGCACTAGTTGCATAACTATTTATGTGAGGCAAAATTGCTATCTGTTTAATATTAGTCTAGTGTGCAAGTTTTTGGCTAGCTTGAAGGAGCTGGTGGAAGAATTTCAGGTATCTCACAGTGGCAGGCTTCTCAGATTGAGCCACTTGGATTACAGAAATCCCTTTTGAAATATGCATTTTTATTATTTAATTCAACGTATGTTTACTCAGAATTTTTAAAAAATTAATTAAATTTATGTAGCCACCCATCTCACCACAGGCAACATAGATTTCACTGCAAAGCCTCTCCATAAATAAGCAGCACCCACATTTTAACATTTCCTTAGTATTATGCCTTTTTATACCTCACCATTCATCATTACTTTGACATCATTTATGACTTTTTTGGTCATTTTTTTCTTAAACGTTAACACATTTAGCTTTTATTTGGATTCCCCCTTCAATATATCTCTCTCATTCCTCTTCAGACCTCAGAAATAACTGACTTTCAAGATTCCCTCATTTCACTTTGTCTCAAATCATTTTTACAGCTCTCTTCTCATATTTTCAAAACGGCTTTTTATTTCCAATCAAGACTATTCTTTTATTGGCCTCCTTGGATCTTAGCTATCTTGTTATCTTTGGTTTTATTCTTTGCAATAATCTTTCTCATGTTTTTTTCTTGCTATACAGATGACACTCTATCTTCCTCAGACCTTCATGTTTTGCAGTTTTTATGCAATTTATCCATAGCCTCTTTCACTTCCTTACTCCACCCAGCATTATTTTTAATATTTCCTATTAGTGTAACCCCGTAGACATCTTTGGTCCTTTATTCTTTTTACTTCTCCATGCAGCTTCCAGATTCTTTTTTCTTGTGTTCACTTTCCATTCATCTTGTGAGGAGATGAATCTGCCTTTAATATTGTTTCATTCAGGGCTGGAACTTCCTCTCTCTACAGTATTTCTACTTTCACTCTAGTTTATTTCATATATTTCATTTTCTTCCATGTCTTGGAAGTATTAGAAAGTGGTCTGTCGCACATTCAGAATTCTCATCACCTTCACCATCACTGCGAATTCAACCATTCTTCATAAACAGAAATCAAATCAGATATTTTTTGAGAGTTACATTAATTCCTCTGCCCTGTATAGGTATGAATAGGTTTGTGCTGAACTGTGTAATGTGAAATAAGCAGATATTTCTCTAAGCAGGTACTCATGAAAAAGTCACCATCCTCATTAATTCTTGAGTCTCTGAATGGCCCAGTTTCCTTTTTTCCATCTCTTTCTCACCCATCCATTCATGTCTCCTAGCAGAACAATTTTCCCAGTAGATCACGTTCATTCAGAATATTGCACAGTTGTTTCCAAACACATCCCTGATTCTTTTATTCTAGCCATTCACTGGTTCATAACATGCACTGAAATTTTGTTTTATGTGCTTCCACAACAACCCAGATGATTGCAATTCGCTTTCTGGCATATAGTCTAGCACTCTCTAATTAACCTGCAGCTTTACATCTCTGTGATTATCAACTCCAGTGAACAAGATCTGACCTCCTTCATCCAGATTTATTACCTACTTCGCCTTTCTCTTGATTTCACAGGCGTACAACATGTCTCTTTCTTTCTTTCATTTCATTCATTAGTTTGTGGTCTTTAACATTTCTCCTTTTACGAGCCAGTCACAATCCTCTATATACCAAGGCTCATGAATGGGTAGGTAGCAACCCTCAGCACCCTTCATGACTTTTATCAATCAATGCTGTGAATACGGTATGCAAATTCTTAGACCACTTAAAACTGAATAATACCTTCTGGTCCTCCCACTGAGTCTTACTCAAGGGGTTCTGTTGGTCAACACAAAACATTACCAATCATCTGTAAAATTGTCAAGCTTTGCAAAACTATCCTAAACTAGGTATGCCTGTAACAATGGATAAATTGATTCATTTTAATTATATGTTTATACTTAAGAGCTGCCTTTTAAGCTACAGCTGGAAAGATGATACATAGTGTTCTAATCACTGTGTAGTCTTAATTCTGTTCCACAAAAAACATGTTGCCTACTGTATTCCTTTATTCCTTTATTTTTTATTTATTCCTTTATAGTCCTTCTGTTTGTTTTCTTCTGCAAAAGTTTTCTTCTAGATGGGTGACATGCTGTTTACATGTAAACAGTTAAGGAACATCTGGTAGATACTCCAGCTGTCTTTATTGTTGAGATTTGGAAAAGCCAGTCTTGACGTTCTTGTCATTTGGTTGGACCCATGATCACAAAAGTTACTAAGCTTCAAACCCTTTTAGCTTTTCTTTAATAAAACTGACCGTTTGTTGTGGGAAATTAAGGTGTTTTTTTTTTCATTTGATGTGCACATATTAGAACACATATACAAAAAAAGTTGCCAATCTACTCAGTAGCAAGCCAACCTTATGCAGTCTTATATCCTGTATACTACAGTTTAGGGACAGATGGAAGAATTACTATCAGTGCTGAGTCACACAACTTTGAATTCATCTATAAATTGCCTGTTTGCTGTTTTTCTCTCCCTCTCATCGATAAAATACTTCAAGTTGTTTGGTACAATTTTTTGAATTTGCCTCAGTATTTGAGCATTAGTAATTGCCTGAAAAAGAGTGGTTATTAAGTAGGTTGGAAAGACTAAATAGAAACAAAAGGTGGGGGGGGAAGGAATATATACTAACCTTAGCTATCATTCTAAATAGTACTTTGGGATTTAAAAAGATATAGCCTCTCTTTGGAAAAAAAATCTTTTTAAAAAAACAAAACTATTTTTGCCTTCTTAGTAGCATAGGATAATAGCCTATATCCCAATCCTTTCAGCAGAATTCTTTTTACTTCAGATACAATACTTGTATAGAACATAACTGATATCATATCCTTCAGTTCTGTGCAAGGCAAATAAGAGGCTATATTTATGCAAAAGGGAAAACATGAATCTAAGATGACCTTCCAAAACGTAGAAGCATAAACAGGAAAGGTTAAGATAAGCATAAACATAAATTGTGTGCCCAGTTTCCTTACCTTGTCAACTTAAGGTTGTCTGTACCAGCTGAAACCAATCCTGGCCTTCTCTCTCTCCCTGTGTCTGCACATACGGGTAATCCTTGACTTACAACAGTTCATTTAGTGACCATTTGAAGTTACAATGACACTGAAAAAGTGACTTATGACCATTTTTCATACTTATGACCGTTGCAGCATCCCCATGGTCACATGATCTACATTCAGATGCTTGACAACTGGTTCATATTTATGATGGTTGCAGTGTTCCGGGGTCATGTGATTCCATTTTGCAACCTTCTTGACAAGCAAAGTCAATGGGAAAGCCAGATTCACTTAACAACTGTGTTACTAACTTAACAACTGCAGTGATTCACTTAACAAACGGGGCAAGAAAAGTCATTTTTAAAACTCACTTAACAAATTTCTCACTTAGCAACATACATTCTGGGCTCATTTGTGTTTGTAAGTCAAGGATTGCCTGTATTGTACATGAGATGCACGTGTGTGTGTGTGTGCGCACACACACACACACACACACAAATCTGCCAGAAGCTATTTTGTAAAAAAGAGCAAGGGCAGATTAAATATATATTTATTAAAATGAATTGCCTTTTTTTAAAAAAAAATGTACATTGAAAAAACTACAAACACATTTTTGTTCTCCACCCTTCTAGCAGAAACCACCTAAATGAAAGATAAAAATAGACTGGAAGAAAGGATAGCTGCAAACAGGGGGGGTGGGTGGGAAATAGGGGAAAACCAAATTGGATGGAGGTGACACTGCAGAGAGAAAGTAACTGCACAGGGAAGGAAAGAAAGAGGCACCTTGTTTAGATGTTACAAAAAAAAATATTTAATTTTGGCAAGCAAATGACTTCTTCCCAAGCAAGAGCTAATCCTCCATGGTACTCATGTTTTGCAGTCATTTGTACTTCTTGCCCATTCCGGAATTGAGTTCCTTGAAGACTAAAGAAACGCCTAATCTTAAGGAAGAGTCATTCAGAGCATGGCCAGTTTCAGAAAGCCTTGGCTGGCAGCAGTTAGGAAGGCCAGGGGTTGCCCAAGAATGCCAAGCTCCTTGGTGTTACCACCTGAATGGTGTCACTGAGCACCTGCCCATGTGTTTGAGAAAGTACTTATTAATGCACTGGCTGGGACTTATCCTAATTCTTACTCTGTGTTATGTGTAATTAAACAATGGGTGGATGAGACAAGGCACGCAGCTCAGCATCACAGTAAGAACAGTAGAAGATGTTTACAGAACCGCTGCCATTTCCCCAAAATCAGGGCAAGCCCAACTGTCTGTGAGATGAGGGTTATTGAGACCAGGGCTAGGGCAACCCTTTGGGGTTGGCTCTCACCAGCCTCTGAAGAATGTATTTGCTTTGTCTTCCTCTCTGCACCCGGAATCTAGCATTATGCTGACTCTATTGGAAGGGTTTACACTGTATTATCCACATTTCCTTAAGCAATCATGGACAGAGGTATACAGATGTTACACTATGTCCCCGACTCTGTACGAGGTTTTACAAGATTTCTACCTCTTCTTGGGGAACAAGGGGATTTCTCTTTTGCTCTGTTTTAAGGAACCAGAGTGGTGTTTTCAATTACATTCACCACCAGCAGGTGGCACATGATTGGTTTCACTCTTATTAGAAATCATCAGATGTACGCAGCCAGATCTCATTCTATGGGGTTCAGACCCAGTTTCAGGAATTGATATTACGCCACTGATTCAGAAAGGCCTGGGAGGAGTCATAAGAAACTAATCTGGAAGATGAAGAAAAAAAAGTATATACATATGTGTGTCTGTGTGTGTATGTAGACACACACACGCACACACATATATACTTTATATATATACTTTATATATATGGGAGAAAGCAGAACTGCTCAACTCGTTTTTTGCATCCGTCTTTACACAAAGGAAAAAAACGGTCCAACCTATCAAAAACAGTACCGTAAAAAACAGATTAGAAACACAAGATAGGGAAGAAAATGGTAAGTGAGCACCTGTCCACCCTAGATGAGTTCAAAAGACCAGATGGATTACACCCCAAGGTTCTGAAGGAACTGGCATATGTGATCTCAGAACCACGGAACTTTCAAAGATCCTGGAGTACTAGGGAACTACCAGAGGACTGGAAAAGAGCTAATGTAGTTCCCATCTTCAAAAAAGGGGGGAAAATGGATCCAGGAAACTATAGACCTATCAGCCTGACCTCACTACCTGGGAAGATCTTGGAAAAGATAATCAAGCAACGAATCAGTGAACACCTAGAGCAGGGGTGTCAAACTGCCGGCCCGCGGGCTGGATGCATCATCCAGAAGCCGCACCCACCCCATTGCCGGCAATGGCAAAACTGTCCCAATACGTTGCGCGACGTCATGTGATGTCGTGAGTTTGACATGTCTGACCTAGAGGTAAACAAAGTCATTAACAAAAGCCAACATGGGTTTGTCAAAAACAGATCATGCCAGACAAATCTTATTGCATTCTTTGACAGGTGACAAAATTAGTGGATCAGAGGAATGCTGTGGATACAATTTATTTGGATTTCAGTAAGACATTTGACAACCTACTACTTGATAAGATAGAAAAATGTGGGTTAGACAGCATCACCATCAGATGGATTTGTCGCTGGCTGACCGGTCGTACTCAGCGTGTGGTCCTCAATGGAACTGCATCTACATGGAGGGAAGTGTACAGTGGCGTGCCCCAGTGCTCTTCAACATCTTCATCAATGATTTGGATGAGAGGATAGATGGGGAACTCATCAAATTTGCAGATGACATTAAGCTGGCAAGAATAGTCAACACTCCAGAAGATAGGCTTAAGATACAGAAGGATCTCGACAGACTCGAACATTGGGTGCTATCTAATAAAATGAAATTCAATGGTGAAAACAGTAAGGTTCTACATTTAGGCAAGAAAAAAACAAATGCACAGGTATAGTATTACCTTGCTCAATAGTAGCAACTGTGACAGGGATCTTGGAGTCCTGGAGGACAATCACTTAACTATGAGCCAGCAGTGTGCTGCAGCTGCCAAAAAAGCCAACACAGTGCTCGGCTGCATTAACAGAGGGATAGAATCAAGGTTACATGAAGTGTTAATACCACTTTACAATGCCTTGGTAAGGCCACACTTGGAATACTGCATCCAGTTTTGGTCACCACAATGTAAAAAAAAGATGTTGAGACTCTAGAAAGAGTGCAGAGAAGAGCAACAAAGATGATCAGGGGACTGGAGGCTAAAACATATAAAGGAACGGCTGCTGGAATTGGGAATGTCTAGTCTAATAAAGAGAAGGACAAGGGGTGACATGATAGCAGTGTTCCAGTATCTCAAGTGTTGCCACAAAGAACAGGGAGTCAAGCTATTCTCCAAAGCGCCTGAAGGCAGGACAAGAAGCAATGGATGTAAATTACCCAAAGAGAGAAGCAACCCAGAACTAAGGAGAAATTTCCTGACAGTTAGAAGAATTAATCAGTGGAACAACCTGCCTCCAGAAGCTGTGAATATATATTTTAAAATTTTATGTGGCCATGTATCTTAAATATATACCTCTGGGTAGTTAACCAATTTACAAAAACAATATAACAGGAATCCTTATAACTAAACAAAGTTAAAAGTAATCAATAAGCAAGCAAATGCCTGATATACCAGGATAGGAAAAACTTATGATCTTTCCTAGCTCTCCTAGCCAGCTTATTCTTAGACTAAAGTTGGAGGAGGATTCCTTCTGAGTGATGAAATGCTCCATCAAATACACTGCCAATTTTGAGTATTCGTTGTCCTAGCCTGGACAGGGTTAGGCAGCAGCCGCACTAATGTGTTCATAGTCTGTGCTTCCCAAACCAGCAAGTATTGTATGGTTATGGACAGATGACTAGAGGCTGGTACAAACTTTTGCAAGATGGATGAGAGACTTAACATTTGGATCTGGAGCCAAATGGTTTCCTAAATTTGCTTGAAAAGTTTCCTTTTCATCTCTCAGAGATGCCATTAATCTAGCTGATCTGTAGGATATATAGACCAGGGCTTTTCAACCAATGATATGGGTACCACCTGTGGTACATTGGCACCTGGCAGTTGTTGTGCACCCATCCTAGAAAAGTGGTAGCAGAGGGGAGGAATGGGCTGAACCGGTGGCAGCACCGCACAAGCCTGAGTGAGAGATGGCTGGAGTTGCTGTCAGGGCTCAGCAGAAGCGCCAGGATCAGTGCCTCTTTCCAGCTGATCAGTGCTTGTTTGGGGCTGTCAGGGCTCAGTGGAAGTGCCAGGATCAGCGCCAGGCTCCAGCTGGAGCTCGGTGCTGATCCTGGCGCTTGTGAGCCCAGAAGAAGCATCGATCAGCTGGAATGTTGCAGCATCTCCAGGGTCTTGTGATTTACATTCAGATGCTTGGCAACTGATTCATATTTATGATGGCCACAGTGTCCCAGGGTCATGTGAAGTGACCAAAACCTGCTGCAACCACCCAGCAGACGGGGGGAATAAAAACCAAACACCCCCCCACCCCACCCCCGCTGCCAATCCTCAACAGAAATACTCACAACAATGAAAAACTTGGACAGGAGGAAGAGTGCCACCGGGCGGGCAGGCAGGTGTTTTGGTCGGCTGTGGCTTGGGCACTTTTTTCAGTGACATTGTAGCTTCAAACAGTCACTAAGCAAACTGTTGTAAGTCAAGGACTACCTGTACTTTATCACTTTTTCCCTTTTTTTTTTTTGGTCATCAAGTTTTTGACATCTTGCTAGGCGACTGGTGGTACTCGCATGTTGCCATATCCTAAAAATGGTACAATGGGTGAAAAGGTTGAAAATTTAGGGCTTGCCTAGTATTCTTAAGTGCCCTATTACCAAATTAATGCCTTGGTTTATAAAGAAGCTGAGAGGAATGATGCAGATATGAAAACAGAACAGAAGAAATTGTAGGATGAATCAAGAATAACAAGAATAAGTCACCCAGAGTTGTTCAATGTTGAGATGGGTAGCATACAAATGTAATAAATAAATGCACAGTGCTTACAGAAATGAATCTCTTTCTTTGCCTCCATCACATCCATAGAAAACAGAGCAACATTATAGGCTTGTCTATGTTGGGAATTGAATTGAATATATATACTAGTTCTTCTGGGCTGCTGAACAATTTTTGGTATCATGAAGCATGATGATTGTTCTAGAACATCTGGAAGGCCAAACCTATCCTGCTGCAGGCTTCAGCCATACATTAACACAGAATCTTGGATGGTTATGAGCTGAAGATATTTCAGTGAAACAAGTGATGTAAACAAACTGAGGCTTGCCTGCAAGGCTTGCTTTGAAAATGGGAGCATGCTGAAGAATTGTCCAGGTCACAAATGAAGGCGAAGGTCAGTTCAGTCCAAGGTTTTAGAGCCTGATCAAATAAAAGTTAGTGATCCAAGAAGCAGAATCCACACACAAATATCATGCACAAGCTAGAGGTCAGACATTGTTTCTAGCAAGGAGAACAGAGGCAGAGTAGATTCTTTTATAGACCCCAACCAGCTGTCAAAAATAGAAATATTTACTTCTTTACTTGGTGAGAAGTCTAATAGACCTGTATTCTGTTCTCCCCTCTACTCACTGTGTGTGTGAGCTGGAAGGTCTTACATCCTCCTCTGACTCTTTGAATTGCTCAGATGTTGCTTGTGTTTAATTGCCCTCATGTGATTTTTCCTGAGGCTGCATACCTGAAGCTTTTTCTCCAGAATCTCAGTCCTGAGCTTGATAGTTCATGTTCTTCCTGTCAGGACTGATATTTCATACTTATGCTATTTACTGGTGTTGTACCATATAATCCCATCTTGTCTCCATGCTGTTCAACATGTACATGAAACCAGAGGGATGATCATTTAGTGATTTAAACTGGTTCACTATCAGTTTGCTGATATCTCCCTAATCTATTGCTGTCCACTATCAAACTCCAAGTGTCAGTATTCTAAAATATTGCTTAAGTTTCATGATAGGCTGAGTAAAGATGGATGTGCTGCTGGTGTTAGCTCTTTGAGGTAGTCCACGCAAGAAGCACAACCAGGAACATCAACACTATTTTTTTTTATTGAAAAAAAATTATTAAATGTACATTTAAAAACAAAAGTGGACATGATTCAACTTCCCTGGCTACAGCACTGCTATTAGTATTACCTTATGTAACAAAAACAAGGGACGCGGTGGCTCAGTGGGTTAGGACGCTGAGCTTGTCGATCAGAAGGTCGGCAGTTTGGCGGGTTGAATCCCGAGTGCTGCGTAACAGAGTGAGCGCCTGTTACTCGTCCCAGCTTCTGCCCACCTAGCAGTTCGAAAGCACGTAAAAACGCAAGTAGAAAAATAGGGACCACTACGGTGGGAAGGTAACAGCGTTCCGTGCGCCTTTGGCGTCTAGTCATGCTGGCCACATGACCACAGAGACGTCCTCGGACAAACGCTGGCTCTTCGGCTATGAAACGGAGATGAGCACCGGCCCCTAGAGTCGGAAACGACTAGCACGCATGTGCGGGGGAACCTTTACCTTTACCTTATGTAACAAAAAGAAAAACATACTCGTGACGAGACAGAGTGTGACAAAAAATATACATATAACATCTGTAAATTTTCTGGTAAACCATCTTTCGGTCGTCTACATTGTACTTAAATATCTTTCAATTGTGTCCTGATATAGGTGCTAGTAAGAAGTCTTTGCGTTATCAACTAATCAATCGATAGTTATCTCAGCGTCCCTCCTTATCTCTTACCATTCGTACAAATTTTTCCAAATTTCATAATACTCTGTTTCAGTTTTATTTAGAGTTAACCTGTCCATTGCAGCGCAGGATAGTACTTTGTTTCTTATTTCTTCTTCAGTAGGAGTTTCCTTTCTTTTCCATTTTTGGGCGTAGGTCAATCTTGCTGCAGTTAAAATATGCAATAGTAAGTAAAAAGATGCTTTGCTGAGTTTATCATTAATAATCCCTAATAAGGAGGTTTCTAGTTTTAAATCAATGTTTTTGTATCAACACTATCTTTATGGTAATGTTATATTGAAATGTTGCGAGACTCAAAGTATTTCTCCCCTCCTCTCTTGAGACTCCAAAAACTAGGCATCCCATGGTTTTCTCCCACCAGCAGACTGAGCTATTCTTATATCAGTATTAGAGTATTGTCTGGGTTGCAGGTCTTCCTCTTGCCTACCAAAGTCATTCCCATAATCCATTACACCTGATTAATAAGAAATTGGATTCAAAGATTAAATCTGTCCTGAATATTGATGCCAACATTTTAAGCCCAAATAGGTCTGTCTGAGACAGTTTCTTCTGTGAAGAACTTGTTGAACAGACTCTTTTGAAGATGTCCCTACTTTGAGAAACTTCTTTTATCCTGTTGTAAGGTTCTCCTACTGAATCCTTTCTGGCTATGAAGTGCATTCTTTCTGGAGCTGGACTGTCTTGCATTTAAAAAAATCTTTAAAGACATCTATTTAACCAGGCCTCTAATCCCAGAATGTTGGAGTTGGAAGGAAGCTTATGGGTAAGTTCTAGTCCAACCTATTGCCCAGTGCACCAGAATTCCCTGGATGGTCATCCCACCCCTATTTGGATACCTTCCACAAGCAGAATTGTTTACCCCTGTTCTAGGCAGCTCGTTCCACCGCTTAATAGTTCTTCCACCAGGAGAGTCCTCCCAATATCCAGCATTTTTTTTTTAAATTCAGTTTGTTACTTCTTGTTCTGCCTTGGCTTGAACAGAAAACAAGAGTTGCAGTTATCATAACTCCCCTTCATCTTTTCTTTTGCAAGCTATAAGTTCTGCTCCTTCAACCCTCCCCAAAGTTTGGATTCCAACCTCCTTATCATCTTGATACTTCTCTGAATTGTTTCCAGCTTCTGCACTGTAATTTTCAAGGGTGGTGCTCAGGACTGAAGAGAGCCAAGGCAGATTATAATGGAGCTCTTATCTGCCACAACTATTTGATGGCCATTGGTGGAGCAGTGGGCTAATGCCTCCTTAAGTAACACCAGCTGCCTGCAATTAGTGCAGGTTCACATCCCACCAGGCTCAAGGTTGACTCAGCCTTCCATCCTTCCGAGGTAGGTAAAATGAGGACCCAGATTGTTGGGGGCAATTAAGCTGACTTTGTAATAATGCCGCTTGGGGTGTGTGTGAAAGCCCTAATAAGCAGGCATATACATAGAATGAAGGCTACTGCTAAGCTTGTAAGCCGCCCTGAGTCTTCGGAGAAGGGCGGGATATAAATGGAATTAAAATTAAAAATTTTTTTTATTATCTGTGTTTTGATTTACTTGCTTTTTTTAACTCTGTGTGTTTTGTTTGACATTTAAGTTTTCTTGAACATTTATTTTCCACAGAAAAGTGGTACATCAAATAAATAAAATAAATAAATGATAAGCCCTATTTCCTTTTCATAATTTTTAACTCGCATTTCAATAAACCAGAGAATCTAGGATATTCCAGATGTTCCTGTTTCTCAACTCCCAACATTCTTCACCACTGACAGTGGGGAAGGTTGTTTGGAATTATGATTGTGACAATAAGCTTGTTGGGAATTTGTGATTCAATAGCATTTCAAGCAACGCTAGTTCCTTACCTCTGTAATAAGTCTTTGTACAAGGGAAGAACTCATCAGATTTTACAGGTATCTTCATTACATGCCAAAATAAATCAATAAAACTAGAGGGTGGAGGATTAGTTTATAAAGGAAGGGGTGTTTATTTAGCACATATGCTGTCATCATGTACATATGTTATTGCACTGGCAAAGTCTAGTCCCAAAGATTGAGCTACCTCTAAGTAAGTAGCAGGTGTTTACATGAAACAGATGATGGTATTGTAATTTCTCATTGATAATTGCAGTGTCTGTAATCTCACCAACTGTGTTAGTTTCAGGGTTTCATATCCTGTATTAAAGGGTACATGAAAATGTATGAGAGAATGAAGTTGAGAATATTAATGTTAATTGGCCCAATTCAAGATGAAACAATATCCTCAGAGAAGGGTTGTGTGGCTTGTTCTAAATCTGTCTGCTCTCTTTATCTTAGCCAGAAGTCCAAAGAAGCTATTTAAATCTGTACTCTGTTTGCAGAGTACAAATTCAAGCATTTCTTTATGTTATCATTGCATATGAATGATTTAAAGTAATAGTAAACAAGCTGTTGTTGCTGTAACATTTTTTGTAAACACTCCTGTAATACATGGGAATGTTGAGGCGGATACTAGCAAATTCCATAAATGTCCAATGGTACTTCAGTAGATTCAGTGGATTCTTGGAGTTCAAGGAATTTTGATTGAAAAGAAATACTTATACCAGTCCTAACTAACTTAAGTGATTTTTTTGTTTGGATATGAACATTTGATTAGTGTAGGTTTTTTTCTACCTGTTCACCCCACATCATTTGGTTATCACTTTGCAGGAAATTTCTCCTGTTAACACTGCACAAACACTAACCTATTTCAAGTACTAATCACCCAATATTTCTCCCCCACACAATAATTTATAAGCTTTGTCACCGGAGATTGTGTCCTGCTTTTCTTTTTATAAGATGGAAGAGACAAAATTCAGTGGTTGGGTGAGAGAAAGTACCGGTAAATTCTCTTCAAACAATTTTTAAAGCTCTTGGGGGGGAAAAAACTTTATAGAAACATGGTGCATTACAGTGAAGAATTGTATAGCCTCATTTTCTGTTTGCTTTCAAGTTTCAATTCTAAACAACAGAAAGCAATCTGGAAGAAACTGGGGAGATAGTTGGCATATAGTGCTTAAAGTGTTGGAGATCCAAAGATCCACACTTACCATGAAATCTCATTGGGTGACTTTGGGTGAGTGATTCTCTCTGAATCCAAGCCTATTTCACAGGATTATTTATTGTGGGGATAAAATGAGGTGACATTCCAGTATATGCTGCCTTAAGTTCCTGGACAGTGGGTGGAAAAAAAGAGAAATAACTGTAACAGGGGAAAAAAGCCAAAATGAGGAAAAAAGAATAAGTTAACAGTAACAAAACATCTAGCTGGAGTATTGAACAACATTACAAAAGCATTAGTTTGAGGGACAATGCATTTTGATTTCAAATACAATATGAATAGTAGCACATTTATTGCATTATGAACTCACTATCTGGAAAGGATCCAGAGTAGCCTGAGAGAGTTAGTGACCCAAGCATCCAGGGGCTTTTTGAACAACTATTAGTTTGTGATTGTTGTCACTGTAACCTTTGCAGGGTTTATTGTTTTTTGCAGGCTAATTTCAGAAAGGATAACATATGTATTTATTTATTTGCAGGCATTTGTATTCTGTGCTATTCCAAGTGGCTAGCATTCTGCTATTAAAAACATAAAACATACAGCGATACATAAAAATGACAATAATCATATGGGCAGCGTGCTCAATAATGGATTAATTCCTGTATTCACTCACACTGGAGGTGGAAGATTGGCATCAGATAGGGAGAGGGTTGGTGCAGGCCTTGTCTCTGTGCGCTGTCTTCTCATGGCTTGCAATGCATCTGCTTTTTCTTTTGCAGATGGTGAGCGACTGGGAGAAGAGACAGGCCCTGGCAAGCAAGCAGCTGGGGCCCATGTGCCCTCTCCTCACAGGAAGGCTGAGGACTCCAGCGAGAGCCAGGAGGAAGAGCAGATGGTAACTTAATTTGTGGCTGGCTTTGGGCTTTTTCTCTTTGTTGCTTATTGAAAAATAAAGATTTCTAATAATGTTTGTTTGGGAAGTAGATTGCCAGAATAGTAGGAAAATACTGTAGGGAAGTGATTCTTCCCGATTCCAGTATGCTTGGGGAAGGGGAGGGATACCTATAAGGAAGTGTTTTGAGGTATGAGCATGATGTAGACATCAGTTAGAAAGCCAGCAGTGCCACTACTAGGAAGACTATATCAGTATTAAACAGGAACATATGTTAATGGTGTCTAGATCAACTACTCGGAATCCACAGGGGATCACTTTGGGTTAGCGAAAAATTGTCTGGGGGAAAAAAAGATTGCTAAATACCCCGAAAAAGGGGGATGGTATACTCCAGCTCCCTCTATCCCCAAACAACTAAAGAAAAATCAAAGACACTTTCCAACCTCAGACTGACTAAGTTCATATATCATTATAAACTATTATTTGTTTTGGTAACAGCTTGTTGAACAAGATACAGTGGCCAAATCAATTTTCTATGCTAAGAAATAAAACTATTTTTTTATTGTAAATTTTATTATTTAAAACTTTGGACAAGGTGTTAACGGTCTGACAATCCTTCTTGTCTTACATCATTTTTGTCTTTTATATACATATATACAATTTGTGTGTAAGGGACGCGGTGGCTCAGTGGGTTAGGACACTGAGCTTGTCGATCAGATGGTCAGCAGTTTGGCGGGTCCAATCCCGAGTGCCACGTAGCAGAGTGAGCACCTGTTACTCGTTCCAGCTTCTGCCAACCTAGCAGTTCGAAAGCACGTAAAAATGCAAGTAGAAAAATAGGGACCACTATGGTGGGAAGGTAACAGCGTTCTGTGCGCCTTTGGCGTCTAGCTGTTTGGCTTTAAAGCGGAGATGAGCACCGGCCCCTAGAGTTGGAAACGACTAGCACGCATGTGCGGGGGAACCTTTACCTTTACCTTTATACACTTTATGTACATATCATTTATATACAGTTATAGAATATTCAATCTTACCAACCACCTTATTCTAGTAATATGTGAAATCAGCATCCTGTGTGTTTCTGTTGTGACCAATAAACTATTTTTTAAAAGCCATAGTTTCTGGGTTCTCACCTCATGGCTTAGTACAATATATAAGAGAGCCAGTTTGATGACGTGGTTAACGGCACCAGGCAAGAAACTGGAAGACAGGGGTCCTAGTCCTGCCTTTGGTGCAATTTGGGTGACTTTGGGCCATTCATTCTGTCTCAGCTCTAGGAAGGAGGCAGTGGCAAAGCATTTCCAAAAATCTTGCCAAGAAAAATGTAGGGACTTGCCCAGGCAGTTGTCAGGAGGCAAGACTGACTGGAAGGAACACACAAAAAGCCTAACCATGTCTTTAAAAATAATGAGAAAACAGTGAGAAATTGTATTACTGTACTCTGTGAAGCCGGTGTGGTTGAAGGAAGACTTTATTCTCTAGGATGTTAAGAAGGGCAGGGGTTATTAGCGCTACTGTCAAGCTGTCCGATGCAATTACAGACCCCTGCAATATTACACAGTCAGTGAGGACTAAAATACAAGCATGACTTGGTTTTACCGAGGTATTGATATATTGTCTGAAAGTCAGTGACACCTGGCTTAGACAGTTGGCTAGATTTTTGTCCTGGTTAATAGTGGTTTAGAAGGATATTTCGGACTGTTGCATTTAACTTAATGTAGTCCAGCATGATTAATAATTAATAATAATAATCTGTACAGATTTGTTCCTGACCTCCAATATTAACATTTTCCATGTTCCCCCCCTGGGAAATTTTCTCTAATAATGGTTTGTGGCTCTTGCAAAGGGTGGGGAAGAAGGTTGGTTGCTGAGGTCAAGTTCTGTGACAATTTTAAAAACTGGAGTTAAAGTAATTGGGACATCAACATCCCTTAAGAAATATCTTTGTGAATGAAAGAGATCCAGACTATAACATACTGGAGATTTTTTTTAATTATTATTATTTATTTATTTATTGGCTGCGGGGGATTATTTTTTAAGCAGCAATTTACTGGGCTTGGCAGCTGGCACTTAATAGCTGAAGGAAAAATTAGCAGGGCTTTTGTCTGCTGAAGTTGCAGAGCTACCTTGTTAAGCTGTCTCATAAGGCTGGTTAAGAGAAGATATTAACACTCCTGTAGAAGAGAATATTTGTAGTTCAGGGTTGAACTGTAGTACTGTCTGTGCTTGGTTGTTTGCTTGCGGACCAGTGGTGGGATTCAGCCGGTTCGCACCACTTTGGCAGAACCGGTAGCTAATATTTTGTTGCCCAGGCCAAGAATGGATTTCCGGAACTAGCATCCACACAGAGAACTGGTTGTTCGCATATTTGAATCCCACCACTGTTGCAGACGTTTCATTCACTAACTAATGGGATGTCTGTAAGCAAACAGCTAAGTATAGAGGAGCACCAAGGACTCCATTAAAGCTCCTGTTAGCATATTGCTTTGTGATAAAGCTTTGGCTCTACCAGAATTGTTCTTTACCCTGGCTAGAAATAGTAAGCAAATTGGCACATAAAGAGCTTGATCTGAAAGGGAGGGAAATGATTCTGTGCCTGCCGATGATAACTTCCCTTGTGACGATGATAGTGGTGATTATGTGAAAGGGATCAGCACCTCAGAATACAAGTTGTCCTCAATTTGTGGACAACTTACAACAGTTCATTTAGTAACCGTTCAAAGTTAATGGCACTGAAAAAAGTGACTTACGACCATTTTTCACAGTTACGACCTTTGCAGCATCCCCGTGATCATGTGATCAAAATTCAGATGCTTGGCAACTGGTTCGTATTTATGACCGTTGCTGTGTCCCAAGGTCATGTGATCACCTTTTACAATGTCAATGGGGAAGCCGGATTCACTTAACAACCAGGTTACTAACTTATCAACTGCAGTGATTCACTTAGCAATTGTGGCAAGAAAGGTTGTAAAATGAGGCAAAGCTCACTTAACAAATGTCTCACTTAACAACATAAATTTTTGGGCTCAATTATGGTCATAAGTCGAGGACTACATGTAGAAGAGAACATATTGACAAAGTTGGGTGAGAAGTAATGCAGAACACATAACATAAGCTAAAGAAGAGTTTTGTATGATACTTGGCCATGTTACATGGACACAAATGTTAATTAAGTCCCCCACATGAGCAATAACATTTAACAGTATGTTGATTACGTATCTTTAGAGATAAGGGCATAGTAGGACGTGCAGAAGCATGTCTCTCGCAGCAGTTGGCATGAAAAAAAAATAAAACCAAAAAAAGTATAGTTGCTGTCATTTTACTAATGATTTAACCATTTTTGTAGTCCTTAATTTTGGTTGCCTTGTTAGGATGGGACTTTTGGAGCATATGGCTTTAAAACGAGGTACGCCTAAGCATGCTGACTTTCTGATACTACATCTAATATCTTGGACAGTGCCTGTAAGAGTTTTCAGTTCAGATCATGTTTGCCAATGGTGTTCCTGCATTTTCCCAGTGCTTTTTCAGTCATTTTTCTGCTGCAAAAGAATCAGACTAGCTTCATAATCTTTCTGATTGATAGCACTATGAATTGTTCATTTAGAAACAATATTTGGCTAGACTGCCCACGGAGCTGTGAACAGAAACCAAAACTCTTGAAAGCCTGTTTATCTCTAATAGTAAATTTTCTGGAACAAATATTCCAAAGCCAAAGTATGCAGATATTTCTCAATTAATTATACATATTTGAATTAAATTGCCAAGTTATATATGATATTGGCTTTTCAAAGAATCTGGAATGTTGTTTCACTAAATATATGTATTTCAGTAGCAGATATATATAGGCCATCCACAGGCAGTGGTCACAGTAGTGACAGCTCATATTTGTTGGCAATCCAAAAAATTTACACACACACATACACACACACACACACACACACACACACAGACACACACACACACACACACACACACACTCAGGATTAATGAGAAAGCACCTTAATAAGAGTTCATCAACAAGAGGAAATATATAGAAATTGAACGCCCGCTCCCACTCCCCCATCTCTTTCTCCCCATCCACACAGACCAAGACAGACACATAAGGGCATTCCAAATACATCATACATAAGCTTATCCCCTTGATCTGAGGTCAGAGGCTTTTCTGAGGAAGGAAAGCTTTTGGGGGTTTAATCACGTGTGCTGCTGGAGAACTAATGGTTCTCCAGCAACCCAGACAGGACGTCTCCAGTCCTGGCAGCAGTTAACGTGGTGGGAATAATGGGTTCAATCTGATTGGTTGTTCAGAGCATGTGGACTATATATATTGTGCAACGTTACCCCAAAGCCTCAATACAGTACAGTCTCACTACAATAAAGCTATGATTCTTCTGTGCTCACCTGCCTGGCGTCTTCCCTGCTCTTCAGAACCCACAGCACAACACTGATCATAAGCGTAAAGCTATTTAGTGACCCTAGCAACCATCTTTGATGTAATCAGGGATGAAAAGAAGGCACAAACAGACATTTAAATCTCAGCAGCCTTTCTTCCATTAAGGTAGCCTAAGCAGCAGTTCTGGAAGTCCCAGAAGAGGTCCAGATGCCTTCAGGAGAGAAATTCTGTGATCCTTCAGCAAGTTCTCTGTTTTTACTTTTTATTCAAGTTGCAGTATCTAAAAGTCACTGTTCTATAGAAATGTTTAAAACAGCCCCTAAAGGCCATGGGTTCTATCATCTCCTATTAAAGAAGTCTGTAGGGATGTTGACATTGAATTTTTATTCATTCATTCTTGACTTCTTTTTTTAAATCTCCCTGCATGAAGTAAACAAATGTGTCTCACTCTCACCCAGCCTGTTTCTCCTCTGAAATGCTAATTTCCTGTGCAGGACAGTGTTCCAATATGCAATCTCCTACCCGTTTTCTGAACAGATAATATGTTCAAGAAGGCTGTATTTTGTGATTCTGCCGAACACATTTCCCGACTTACTTTGATTCATATAAAAACACTCTTCTTTTTATTTTCCAATTAGATTACATATTGCAGCACAAGGGAAAGTAACAGATGAAAAATAGGTGTAACTGGATCATTTAAGGCTAATTTTAAAGCCATTATGCTGGATAAAATTCCAGGAAATAATTTAAAATTGATTATTTTGGTCCTTTCTGGGTTCCTTCCTATAATAGCCTTCTGTTTTCAGATTATCTGGCCTCATGCTTTTTTATTCATTACAAAATTAATTTTCTCTCTCCTAGGGATTTCCAACATCTGCCAAATCTCTTGGCACGGATTCATTTTCTTTTGGCTGTTGGCTATTGAAGACCTCACATTTTGCCTGGCCTTACCTTAGAAATGAACAACATCTATAGGAATAGGACTGCAGCTATTAAAGATGGCAGTTCAAACAGCAGGAACTGACTGTGTAGTAGAAAATCATCTAGAGTAGGATGGTAAAGGAAACTCAGTCTAGGCTCTTTAGTGCTACACTGAGGAAATATACTCACAACCCAAATTGAAGCATGAAAATACAAGCTAGACTGACTTTCCTAACCCCTGCTGCTGTAGGACCACACCCAGGTTTCATAACAACCATTTAGAATGCACTGTGCTTTTAGGAAAGCAGTCTATATTCCTCTTAAGAGATTGGAAGCAGTAATAAAAGGAGGAAAGGAACATGGATAGTTTTCATCCATCATTAACATTTTGTATGCTTTCAGCTTTGTTCATGTTTGTCTCCATCTCTCTGTGTTCAGGAGTGTTATGAAGTTCTACCATCTGTGATGCTTTAAAAACTGTCATATTTATCCTTACAGTATTTTTTTTCTTTGCTGGTCCCACTGTTTTCAAAACAAATAAAACAGATAAAGTTGCCAATGCCAAAAGATTGCCCAAGGAGGTAGCAATACTAGTAATGCTTAGTTTTGCTGGCAGTCTTCTCTTTTATAATTGACTGCAATCGTTGTTATTTCCTTTTATCCAGCCTTCTTATCATTAACATTTTATTGTTATATTTATAACAAGAAATAACGTCATTTTAAAGTATTTTGCATGGTATATGCCCGTGGATTAGCTTCACTGTTGTATAAAAATATATTCCATTCTAACATTATTTGTCAATATAAGTTGCTTTAGAAGGAAGGAAGGAAGGAAGGAAGGAAGGAAGGAAGGAAGGAAGGAAGGAAGGAAGGAAGGAAGGATGGAAGGAAGGAAGGAAGGAAGGAAGATTTTATTTAAAAGATTCACAACTGCATGAAAGTAGAAGATATTTATTCTATATACAAAATGCAAATATCTTCAAAAAGGCTCTCATTTTATACAAACTAAGGAACTAAGCAATGCGCAAAGGGAACCTCAAGAAAGACCACACATTCAAGAACAAAATACTAGTTATTAAATTTTTCAAGAAATAGAGAACCTCCTCACCATGAAATGAATCTTCTTCCACCATCTATCCTAATTTATTCAAAAATATTGTTAGTTGGACTTGATGCAAAAGATGCCCTGAAAAGCTTGCAAAAAATAGACAAAATTATTCCAGAATTCAGTATTGCAAATCAAAATGTAATAAAGCCTAGGACGCATTGTTGATTGAGTTTAAGAAGGAGAAACAGACATTTAATCACACCTCTGATCATTTAAACCGCTATCAAACATTAAATGTATGTTGGTATAAAAATCAGAACTGGAGAGCTCTTACTAGGCACTGCTCCTTTCCAGATTTGTAATTTTGCACCAATTAAATAATTTCTAATTCTTGATCCCAAGCATTAGTGTTCAGCCTCACCATCCTTGTTAACAGGAAGAAAAAAGGCAGCTCCTGTGGGATGCTTCAGGGGCCCTGTAGCTACAGTATGTGAGGATTGGAGCCATGGACTGCAGAGTTCCTGGATAACCATGTGCAACCTCCCACAATGCAAGCTATGGAAAGAGGTCACTTTGCTGCTGTAGGGATTGCTGGGCTGGCTGACATCGCTGCAGGATCTGCTGCCACACCATTTCTCTTTTTTCCTTTTCCCTTCAGGCTTGGTTTGAGTCCCTTTTTCCATGGTCAGCTCCTCCTTACTGGAATGCTGCCTTTTGCCCCATCATGGTAGACTGGGCCCCACCACCTTCCACCACCATTGCAGTTTTGAGGATGTTCCAAACTGGATTCATTGCAAAATGGTTATCTAGAACAGGGGTCCCCAACCCTTGGTCCACCTGACCACGACCGGGCCACAGTATGCCAGCAAATGGACCGCACAAACAAGCAAAGCCCCATCCATGGGATGCAGGCAGCACTCTCCGGTCCATCGAAAAACCTTTCTCCACGGAACTGGTCCCTAGTGCCCAAAGGTTGGGGACCTCTGATCTAGAGGAACCTGCACCATTTTTTTTTGCAAAGTACCACCATCCTGAATGGTCTTCCCATTTGCAATGTATGGCAGTGAAAGTTGGACCATAAAAAAGGCTGATTGCCAAAGAATTGAGGCCTTTGAACTCTGGTGCTGGAGAAGACTCCTGCGAGTCCCTTGGACTGCAAGGCGATCAAACCGGTCAGTCCTAGAGGAGATCAACCCTGACTGCTCTTTGGAAGGCCAGATCCTGAAGCTAAAACTCAAATACTTTGGCCACCTAATGAGAAGGAAGGACTCACTGGAGAAGAGCCTAATGCTGGGAAAGATCGAGGGCAATAGAAGAAGGGGACGACAGAGAATGAGGTGGCTGGATGGAGTCACTGAAGCAGTAGGCGTGAGCTTAAATGGACTCCAGAAGATGGTAGAGGACAGGAAGGCTTGGAGGAACATTGTCCATAGGATCGTGATGGGTCGGACACGACTTCGCAACTAACAACAGCACCATCCTGAATAATTTGGTATTTTTCATAGCACTGGCTGCCTTAGGGTCTATACCTGTACAGGTCCCAGTGCTCCCTTCTGTTGTGAAATATTTTTCTTCCACTGCTGCTTCCAAAGTTAGTGTCATACTATGAATAAGGGATTTCCCTGAAAATAGTTTGCCTTTGACTCGCAGATATGTTCTTTGAGTTGTCAGAGTCCATTTCACACAGGCTTTCATTCAGGAGTTCAGGTAATAAGTACATCCATATCCCAACAAGTGTTTTTTTTAATGTTTGTTTCACAGCAACAGCAACATCATGAAGAATTGAGGCCAGGAAGAAGAGAGGCAGTAACTGATAATAAATTCTGTCAACAAAAGGGAGCCCATTAGGATGCATAGTGCCAAAGAAATAATTAGCCAACTTTGTTGAAGTGACCTAATTTAAGCCCCAGAAGTGGTGGTGGGGGGAGCCACAAGGCCCTTTGAAGGCATTATTAAGAAGATGGTATGATAGTACTGCAATTTTTTTTCAAAGAAAGATTTCTTCTGCTGCCTTGAAATTCGGCTATGAAAGAGATTTGTCTGCTGTTTCGATGATGGGGGAAGAAAGGGTGGGCTGCCATTTCTGCTTCTGAAGGAGAAGGGGCAGTGTGTCTCTGCATCCCTCCCAAATATAAATTTTCTTTGGAAATGTTTCTCATGGAACAGCCTTAACTCCAAAGCCCAGTCCTGACCCTCTCCAAAGAGTCCTGGGTTTTGTTTTGTTTTGGGGTGTTTTTTTTACCTGACTTGTGTATACTTTGCACTTGGATATCAGTGTATGAAGAGGAGTACAAGCCTGGTGAAAACTGAATAAATGGGCTTTTTTCCTGCTCTATTTCCTTCCCAGCCTTTTGTCTGTGTGTGTGTGTGTGTGTGTGTGTGTGTGTGTGTGTGTGTGTGTGTGTGTGTGTAGTGTGCATGCAGCAATGGCAGATCAAAAAGCCTCTGTGTTCCTCAATAATAAAAACCCGAAGTTCCCTCTTTGCAGCTGCTGGGAGAAACGGAGTGGTGTAAGCTTGAGGAGGAAGCCCAGACTGCACACCACAGCTATTATATCTGCGTTCTTTAGAGAGAGGCCCTCCCCATTCATCCTTCTTGAAGTTTAATGAAATAAAAGTTTCCATATT
This sequence comes from Vipera ursinii, assembly GCF_947247035.1. Lineage (NCBI taxonomy): Eukaryota > Metazoa > Chordata > Lepidosauria > Squamata > Viperidae > Vipera > Vipera ursinii. Next base: position 111,874,633 of record NC_139512.1, on the reverse strand, counting down.
TACAATATTTCTCTCCTGCACCATTTCCCCCCCCCCCACTTCTGCAATGTATAGAGGAAATTATTCAGAATTAAGTTGTTCTGATTCAATTAACTCTTACGTGCGAATTCCATCCTTGGAAGAGACAGAGGCAAAAGGGATAAAAACAGGGCCTGGATTTGGTTGCTTGAGCCATTACAGAGGTTTCTTGGAATGGGTGCCAGTTTCTGGATACCAAGTGATAATTTGCAATGTTAGCCATTCCTACTAAAGATTTACGGGCTTCTTAGCTTTTTTCTATGCATTGTGTGAAACTGAAGTCTTTTATTTATTGACTAAAGGTTTTTATTTTAATTTTTATTTGGCTCTCTTTAGCCATTGTAGCCACTGAGGTTTAATGTGTCTGAAATGGATTTTGTTTTCATTAACATCATGTCCACCTATTAGCTTCTATTCATAATTTTACATATGACACCCCTTCCTGCATTATTTTTGAGAATCATAAATAATTATCTTCTTTGATTTTTTTTTATCTTCCAAGAGCTTCTTTTTGGGAAATAAGGCAAGAGGACAATAACAAAGCTACTCTTCTCTGTGCTTTAACATATACTTTTCATTATGAAACAAGAAAAAAAAATCTTTCTTTTCCTCACAGAGTTAAATAAGTAACTTAACATCATAATCAAAAGCAATAAACCACCTTCTGTACACATAAACATTGTGTGGAAAATACAACATGAGGCAGGACACACAAACAGACTTCTTGGTAGACTAATAGACTGGGTGGGAGTTTTAAAAGTTGTAGTTTAATACAGCCGGAGGGTATCAGGCTGTGAAAGATTTTCAACATAGAACAACACTGAAAAACCTGTGTGGATGTATGTACATCCATCTTTCAGGGCCCAAATCTTAACCAGGCAGCAAGGGACAGCAACTTGCTTAAATCTATACGAAAAGGAAGCTGTTATAAGATCCAAATAGACTGGATTGTGTGGTTAGAACCTTTCTCAGGTCAGAGTGTTTATGAGCTCCGAACCAGAATAGGGCTGGAAGGGACCTTCGAGGTCTTCTAGTCCAACCCCCTGCTCAAACAGGAGACTCTATATCATTTCAGACAAGTGGCTGTCCAGTCTCTTCTTAAAAATTTCCAATGATGAAGCACCCACAACTTCTGGTAGCAAGCTGTTCCAGTGGTTAATTGTTCTCACTGTTAGGAAATTGCTTCTTAATTCCAGGTTGATTCTCTCCTTGGTAAGTTTCTATCCGTTGTTCCTCGTCTTGCCCTCTGGTGCTTTGGAAAATAAGTTGACCCTATCCTCTTTGTGGCAACCTCTCAAATACAGGAATACTGCTATCATGTCCCCCCAGTCCTTCTTTTCTCTAGACTAGCCATTCCCAAATCCTGCAATCGTTCTTCATATGTTTTTGTCCCCAGGCCTTTAATCATCTTAATTGCTCTTCTTTGCACTTTTTCCAAAGTCTCAATATCTTTTTTTGTAATGTGGAGATCAAAACTGGATGCAGTATTCTAGGTGTGACCTTACTAAGGCTTTATAAAGCGGTACTAACACTTCCCATAATTTTCCCATGGCATCCATCCATGTACTGAGGTAGAGGTGATTCCAGAAATCATATTTCCCAGTTTTTCCTTCTTTGTAGCAACAGGGCTTAAGGTCTGACTGTTGAGTCTATCCATCCCTGTTACCTTTCCTTTCTCTTGCCACAGTGCCAAAGGCCCCTGAACCCCTATACCCATGTTGGCAAACCTATGGCACGCGTTCCACAGGTGGCACACAGAGCCCTCTTTGTGGGCACGCATGCCATCACCCCAGACCTATGCCTTCAGATGGGTTTTATAAAACCTTTTCGCTTTAGGCCTCAGCCATGTGCAAAAAAAAAGGTTCAATCAATCAATTTCAACTTCTCGCCAACTTGGAATTGATTGATTGAACTTTTTAGTCCCACCCAGTCTGCCGTCACCACCCCAGCCATGCCTACCTAATGGGCCACGCCTACCCAATGGGCCATTGCCGCCCAATGGGCCACACCAACCCAGCACCCAATGATATATAAGTGGGTTTTGGGTTGCAGTTTTGGCACTCAGTCTCTAAAAGGTTTGCCATCACTGCCCTATACAAATTATTTGATTCTTTGGCCTTTTCTGTCTACTTGGAAATGTCTTGCTTTCAGACAACCAGGCTATGTTACAAGGCTGAACAAGCTTTGAGCAATGTAAAGCTACTGTCTTTGCCAGTACAACATATAATAAAATATATACCATAGAGCCATGTCTTAGTATCTCTATCCCTGAGATGATGCAAAGATCGGAAAGCTACTCCTGCTTATCTAAGTATCTGCCCCATGTAGCCATCTTTAATAAGAATCACTTTTAGAGCTGCTGAAGTTGCTAGTCCTCAAGCTCATGTATACATTGGACAAAAGGCTGCAGGTTTGGGCTATTCTTAGTAACTGATATCATCTACAGTTGTAGGTTTGATGAATTCTTTAAAGGAAGGGATAACAATCAGATCTTAAGTGGTTCTGTTGTTTTGCCTGCCTCTTGTTGATGTGGTGCCTGGCACTATTGCAGCTCATCTATATAAAAGCAAGGGCAATTAACTTTTCTCTGGTTCCTGAGGGCCACAGTTGGATTAGTCTTCTATGATACAAAGCATCCAGCTGGCAATAAGGGACCATACAAAGTTGAAGTAGCTATTGAAGGCCATACAACTATTCTCATAATCCCTCCAGGACTCCCCCACCCTCAAAGTCACTTAACATATTTCTCTGGAATAATCATCATTATGTTTCCATCCAAAGATGGGATTACTTTGTCTCTTAAGGCCTTATTTTTGTAAACTGCTCAGAATAGGCCTTCAACACAAGAACTGTTTCAGTTCCTGCTGATCAAATGGCATGCTTTTAAGCTAGTTTGATTTAACCTTGGTACAAAGTGAAAAAGCAATGTTCTGCAGTATCTACAATTGCTTATTCTGCCTGTGAAGAAACCAGTGATTCATGAGTACCAGAGCTCAGTGTGAGTAAAAATTTTTTTTTAAAAAAATCCAAACAAATGAGAGTGCAGTGGATCCAACTTGTGACTTTACACATTAGTGATTCATTAATCAACAGTTCAGAAAAATCAGTATCAAGGACAATGCACATGAGCAATGTGGATATCCACAGTATTATAGGAGTTGTATTAACTGATCATCCTTATTAATATTCACCTGTGGTGCAAAAAGTAAAGACAGATGCTTGCTGGAGACATGCACTTTAAAGAGAGTGGTGCTATGGTCAGAATTTGATTCATTTGTCTTGGCGGTCTTAGGATCCCAGATCTGCTTCTTCTGAGTTCCTTAGAGCAAGAACATATTCTTCTTCTAGAGATGAAGAAATAATCATTTAAGGATGTGAGAATAGCCTTGTCTACACTGTAGATGAGTTTCATCCATACTGAATTCTCTGGGTCTTCAGATTTTTTTAAAAAATGGTATGATGTAATTGACTGAATGTTTTTTGGTTTTTGCTTAGATATTTTATATTGTAGCTATTATTAATAATCCATAATATTTTGGGTGGTACGTATGCATCTCCATATGTGTACGCATGTACATATATGTAGGCTTTATAAATGTTAATATATCACTGTATTAAAATTCCTGGTGGCTGTTGTCTTCTAAAAGTGGCAAAATAAGTTGCAAGTTTGCATTAACTCCATCTAGAAGAGGGCAGTGGTGCACACATGGTAGACATAACGAAGTAATACTTTTGCTTTTTAAAAAAATAAAAGCATTTGTTTACAAAAACCAAAATGTTATTCTCTCAATTCTATTTTATCAGCAATTTCAGTCTTAAAAGAACATTTACATTATACCTTTAGGATTCACTGTATATGGTTTAGCTTATTTCAGAATAAAAATGATGCCTTGGCTTGTGCTTCCCTCCATCCTCAAAAGTAGTTCAAAAGGCCACAGGAGCTTTGATGAGTACAGGAATATGTTCCCTCTCTTCCCACACTACATCTGGTAATAGCATATACATCATGTACACAGGCATAGCTTTGTGCATCCCAACCCGGGATTTGGCTGCGGTGAGAGGGCAGGACAATTAACCATCAATCCACCCCTGATGTGAGAGATCAGTTGAGGTGGATCTATCCCGGTTAATCTGTGACCACGTTTAGCCCGGACTTAAGTACCATTGGTTGTGAGAGAGCTGTTATGGTTCTTGTGTCTGTAACTGGCTCGGGTGAGAGTCGAGCCAGCTTGGCTTGACTTGGTTTAATGGATTTGTTTTGCCATCCTGATTTGTTAACACTAATAATCTTTTTCACATCTTCTGCTCTACTCATCTAGCTGCTGTAAACGACCCAATGCGAACATCCTTGGCATATGGTTCGCTTACATTACTCTACTGTGGATTTATATGCCCTCAGGAGAGTTCCTGCCTCCTGGGCGCGACCTACCGCCTTGTATTCCATCTCCTTTGAGGACGGGCGCAATTGTTGGGACCCTGAGAGGTGGTTGGGCATAGATAGGGGCTGTTGGTTGAACTTAATTAAAAAGCCCCTACTATGTTTTTTAGCCGGTTGGTTTAGGGGGTTAGGGAGGGGGGTGAATGATAGAGGTGGGAGGGATAAGGGTATTTTATCAACCGGCTGTCAGTCCAGGCCGGAGACGGTTCCCGGTGAGATGGGCTTGGGGTTGGGGACCTCGAGTTCTTCCAGCTATGGGGTGGGGTTTCCTATCCCCACGACAATTGGGAATGGCAGCAGGAGGTTGCACAGAGGGCCATACCAACGTCTGGGATTACGTCCCTGCTGTTTTCAAACGGTAGCGTGCTCCGACCCTCCGGTTGCTACCCGTTTATCCGGGGGTGAGGGAGATTGGGTCCCTGAGCTTAGACTGGTGTATTTTAATGCCAGATCCGTGGTGAACAAAGCTCCCCTCGCCCGAGATTTGATTGAGGAGGAACGGACGGATCTGGCATGCATTACAGAAACCTGGTTGGGCCCAGAGAGAGGTGTCCCTCTGACTGATCTTTGCCCTCCTGGTTTCTGTGTGCTACACCGGCCTCGGGCTCAGGGTAGGGGCGGGGGTGTGGCGGTGGTTATAAGGGAGACCTTATATCCGCGGGAGACCACTGTCGTACAGATTGGTGGGAGTGAGTTGCTCCTCCTGAGGTTTGGCTCTGGGGTTCAGTTGGGCTTGTTGCTGACATACCTGGCGCCCAGCTGTGTTGCAACAGCCCTGCCCGGGCTTCTCGACACCCTTTCAGGGCTGGTGGTTGAATTCCCCAGACTTTTGGTTCTGGGTGATTTCAACCTTCCATCCCTGGGCGGGTCATCAGAGTTAGCTCGGGAGTTCATGGCCTCCATGACGGCCATGGACCTGACCCAGATAATTCAGAGTCTGACCCATGGAGGGGGTCACACTCTCGACCTGGTTTTCCTATCTGGGCAGTGGTTTGATGATCTGGGAGGGGGCTCGCCAAATATTGTCCCCCTGTCGTCGTCCGATCATCACCTCCTGCGGCTGGTCTTCCAATACACTACCCCTCACTGCTGGGCTGCAGAGCCAACCAGTTGGTTCCGCCCCAGGCGCCTGATGGATCCAGAATGGTTCCAGACGGCGCTTGGGTCTATACCTATCTCCCTCACTCACAGCCCGGCCAATGCCTTGGTGGAGGCTTGGGAGAGGGCCACCACCGAGGCACTTGACCATGTTGTACCCTTGCGACCCCTGACCCGGCGCAGATCTCGTTGGGCTCCATGGTTTTCTGTGGAGCTACGGGAGATGAAGCGTTGGAGATGGAGTCTGGAGAGCTGTTGGAGATCCAGCCGATCTGAATCTGACCGATTGCGGCTAAGATCTTTTATTAGGTCTTATCTCGCGGTGATGAGGACAGCGAAGTCTAATCACTTCGCGGCCCTCATCGCGTCTGCAGATAATCGCCCGGCCGGCCTGTTTAGGGTAAGTCGTTCCCTTCTTAATCAGGAGGTGAGGGAGGAGCCCTTACAGGGGCGGTCCGAGGAGTTCAGCCAGCATCTGGCGGACAAAATTGCTCAGATTCGGACTGGGTTGGACGCTGACTGGGCAGAGTCTGACGGGGAGGAATCGAGCGGTCTTGAGAGTAGTATTATCTGGACTGAGTTTGATCCTGTGACTCCCGAGGAGGTGGACAGGATTATGGGGAGGCTGAGCTCTACCACCTGTTTATTGGACCCGTGCCCCTCCTGGCTGGTTTATTCAGATCGGGAGGAGACACGAGGCTGGTTACAGGCAGTGATATGCGCCTCTTTGAGTGAGGGTGTCTTTCCTGCTGCCTTGAAGGAGGCGGTGGTGAGACCCCTTCTCAAGAAGCCTGCCCTGGACCCGGCTGTTTTAAATAACTACTGTCCGGTTTCCAACCTTCGCTTTTTGGCGAAGGTTGTTGAGAGTGTGGTGGTGCATCAGCTTCCTCTGTTCCTGGAGGAAACTGATTATCTGGACCCGTACCAATCGGGTTTCAGGCCCGGGTACAGCACGGAGACAGCATTGGTCACGCTGATGAATGATCTCTGGCGGGCTCAGGACAGGGGTTGCTCCTCTGTCCTAGTCCTTTTAGATCTCTCAGCGGCTTTTGATACCAATGACCATGGTATCCTGCTGCGACGTCTTGGGGGGTTGGGAGTGGGGGCACTGTTTTACAGTGGTTCTCCTACCTCCTGGGCCGTTTGCAGTTGGTGTTGATGGGAGGGCAGAGGTCCGCCCCGAGGCCTCTCATTTGTGGAGTTCCTCAGGGGTCGGTCCTCTCTCCACTCCTGTTCAAAATCTATATGAAGCCACTGGGTGAGATCATTCGTGGTTTCGGGGTGGGGAATCATCAGTACGCTGATGATACCCAACTTTTTCTTTCCACCCCGAACCAACTCAGTGATGCCCTCGACGTGATGTCCTGTTGCCTGGAGGCAGTTCAGGTCTGGATGGGGAGAAACAGGCTCCTACTCAATCCTGCCAAGACTGAGTGGCTATGCATACCGGCATCTCGGGAAAACCAGTTTTGTCCATCGTTAACTATGGGGGGTGAGGTGTTACCCCCCGTTGATAGGGTTCGCAACTTGGAAATCCTCCTGGATTCACGACTCAGTTTAGAAAATCATATAGGAGCTGTAACCAAGGGGGCTTTTGCCCAGGTTCGCCTGGTGCGCCAGTTGCGACCCTATCTGGACCGAGATACCCTACGCACAGTCACTCATGCGCTCGTGACCTCCCATTTAGACTCCTGCAACGCTCTCTACATGGGGCTGCCCTTGAGGACCACTCGGAGGCTTCAGCTGGTGCAGAATGTGGCCGCGCGAGTTGTGATGGGGGCTTCCCGATACTCCCATGTAACACCTCTACTCCGCGAGCTGCATTGGCTTCCGGTTGCCCTTCGGGTGAGATTCAAGGTGCTGGTGATGACGGGTCCGGGTTATCTGAGGGAACACCTGCTGCCGGCATCAAGCTCCCTTCGTCCTGTGCGCTCCCACAGGGAGAGCCTTCTCAGGATACCGCCGGTTAGGGAATTCCGGTGGGTTATTCCTAGGGGAAGAGCGTTCTCTGTGGGCGCGCCTGCCCTCTGGAATGATCTACCCGTGGAACTTAGGACCGCCCCCGATCTGTGTTCGTTTCACTGGGACCTGAAAACTTGGTTTTTCGATCTATCAGGCCTGGACTGAAGGGGTTTTAGCTTTTTAAATGTTTTAATTGGGCTTAATTAATTTAATGTATTTTAATTTTATATTATTTTTATATTGTATTTTATTCTGCCCTGTAAACCGCCCTGAGTCCTTCGGGAATAGGGCGGTATAGAAATTTAATTAAAATAAAAAATAAATAAAATAAAAAACTGCACTTGTGTATGTATGTAACACTTCTTAGTACAACCTTCCCCAACACTATGTTTGTGAATGTGTAATTTGGTTCCATTAGCTCCATGAAATGTTTTCAGAAGATACCCTGACTGGATGACAGGGGTTGTCATCCAGCACATCTGGAGAACCCTGGATTTTAGTACAATGTGATGTACAATGTACAGTGTGATGCCCAACAGACACACACTTTAATCTCCTTTACTAATGAGCTTATGCTATTGCCACTCGTATTTCTTTCCTGAGGGGAGATTTGAGAAATTATTTCAGTGTACTCTGCAAGAAGCATGTTGCACATTATTCTCTCCTTATTTATTACATAAAAGAGAAGTTCAGAGTAATTTATTTCTATTATGAGACAAAATCAGATTAATTTCCCATGGGATCTTCCTGGCCAATTCAGTCTGCAGGTTTGGCCTACTCTGGGTTCCTTCAACTAAACAATGTCATCTAGGAGGATTCCAAAGTGTGCCTACTCTGTAGCAGTGCCTTTCCTCTCAAATGAGGTTCCTCCTGAGATCCGGATGGCCCCCACTTGGCAGTTGTTTAGAAGAGCTTGTCTCTTAACCTGTGTGTTTGGTGAGGAAGAGTGAGACCTCTTGCTTCATCGTACTTCTCACTATTTATTTTTAACTTTTATTGATTTGATTGTAATTTCTTTGAGTTTTGTGAGCTACCCAGAATGAGCTGGGCAGGATGCAAGTTGAAATTATCATCATCATCTTTATCTTTATCATTTTTTTAAAAAAAACAAAAAACAAAGGAGATCTAGGGAGCCATTTTTGGCAATGTTTTTGCTGTGTTCATTTAGACTTAATGGTTTCCTTTTGTTCATTCTATTACCATTCATTGCCAGATAGAAAGACTCTACTATCAATAAACTAAATTGCATTATTTCCACTACAGCATGGTTATGACAAGAAATTTTTTATTGTTCACAGTAGCTGTGAATCTGGGCATGGACCAAACATTCTCTTCGAATTTCCTAGTAACAGGCATATTGCTTATCTTGAGATTAACTAGAACAGAAAAACTTTTCAATGTCACTTGAGTCTCACAGTTAAAATTATGCATAATAATAATAGCAATCCAAGTATGACCTTGCAGGCAATTTCATACTGAATGAGTGTTAGTCCTTATTTTTAAATTATGATACAAAAGTTGTTACACAAATCATCCAGACCATGGCAGCCTGGTAAAGAAAAATCATAGAATGAAAGCTCCAAAACCTGAGCCTGACATACCTAAAAGTACTGATGTATCTTTGGAGACAATCCCACCTCTGTAAACCAGTTAAGGATGCTTTTAATGGCAGGTGATTAGAGCTGCTGCTCTATGAATAGGTGGTGGAAGCAATGATTACAAGTGCCATTTACTTCCTATTAATTATTATTATTATTATTATTATTATTTATTTGATTTATATACCGCCCTTCTCCTTGGTAGGACTCAGGGCGGTTCACAGGGCACATATAAAAAACAAAAAACACTATACAAAAATTAAAAAGAATTAAACCCTTGCCCAATAAAACAGTAATACAGATTAAAAACAATTAAAAAACCCATAATCCCCATCAGGCCAGACCAGCTAATTCGAACAGATGGGTCTTCAGGCCCCGACGGAAAGTTCGAAGGTCTGGTGCCATCCGGAGCTCCACCGGCAACTGATTCCATAAAGCCGGGGCCCCCACAGAGAAGGCCCTCCCCCTGGGGGCCACCAGTCGACATTCCCGGACTGGCGGCACCCTGAGGAGGCCCTCTCTGTGGGAACGCACAGGGCGGAGGGGAGTCGATGCCGGCAGCAGGTGGTCCCTGAGGTAACCCGGACCCATGCCATGTAGGGCCTTAAAGATCGTAACCAACACCTTGAACCTCACCCGAAAGACAACTGGTAACCAATGCAGCTCGCGGAGCAAAGGTGTAACATGGGAGTACCGGGAAACTCCCAAGACAACTCTCGCGGCCGCATTCTGTACCAGTTGGAGCCTCCGGGTGGTCTTCAAGGGAAGCCCCATGTAGAGAGCATTACAGTAGTCAAGGCGAGAGGTCACGAGCGCATGAGTGACTGTACACAGGGCATCCCGGTTTAGATAGGGCCGCAACTGGCGCACCAGGCGAACCTGGGCGAAAGCCCCCCTAGTCACGGCCACTATATGCTCTTCCAAAGTAAGCCGCGAATCTAGAAGGACTCCCAAGTTGCGAGCCCTATCCACGGGGGGTAAGAGCTCACCCCCCATAGAAAGAGATGGAACATTTGGAATGTCCCGGGATGCCGGAATGCACAGCCACTCAGTCTTGTCAGGGTTGAGCTGAAGTCTGTTCCTCCCCATCCAGACCCGAACCGCCTCCAGGCAACGGGACATCACGGCGAGGGCATCACTGGGGTGGTTTGGGGTCGAAAAGAAAAGTTGGGTATCATCGGCATACTGATGATACCCAACTCCAAAACCACGAATGATCTCACCCAGCGGTTTCATATAGATGTTGAACAGGAGAGGCGAGAGAACCGACCCCTGAGGAACTCCACAAACGAGAGACCTAGGGGCCGATCTCTGCCCCCCTGCCAACACCGACTCCGAGCGTCCCAGGAGATAGGAGGAGAACCACTGAAGAACTGTGCCTCCCACTCCCAATCCCCTGAGACGCCGCAGCAAGATACCATGGTCGATGGTATCGAAAGCCGCTGAGAGGTCTAATAGGACTAGGATAGAGGAATGTCCCCTATCCCGCGCCCTCCAGAGATCATTATCATTATCACCCAGGCGATCAATAAGCATCTCTTCGATGCTTCTTGAGTAACCTGGTTTCAGTTCCAAATTGAAGAAGACAGATTATGGAAAGGAGAAAAATCTGCAACACAATCTCCACTTTGGTTTGGAAGCTGAATAAAAAGTATGTCATGCTATCAGTTTTGGTACAGAAGATCTCCAAATGACACACAAGTATAAAAAAGCAACCTACTATTTGTTTATGGTTGAGAGGTGCTGCAACATATTTGACGTGCTTGCGTGATCTCAGCAACAGGTGAAATAGCTTTGTCCTGTTCCTCACTGTTTGATTATTTATTTGCTTTTTCACTGGATGTTTATTCCACTGTTTCGGCTACAGCTGAAAATAAGATAACAGGCTAAAGCTTTGGACTTTGGTGAAGGAGTGATTAATATTATTTTGTAATGGTGATTCATTTATTAGATTTTGACCCTGCCTTTCTCTCCTCTATTGCAAATGGCAAGAAAACAAACTAGAACTTTGAGCCCTATGAAGGAATCAGTTCTAGATTTCAAGGATACACTTTTACTTGGGGATGGCAACAGCAGCAATAATCTAAAGGTAATTGAGAGATTCCCTTTTCTCAAATGGGCCTCAAAGCACCAGGCATAACGTCATCCCAAGGCATTGTGGGAAATGAAAATGGAGGATCACTGAGCCAGCTGCTCAGCATGGAGGGCCAGCCAAATGACAAGCTGGTGGGTCCCATTCCATGTTTATCCTGGCATGAGAAGGAATGACAGAATGGATTCCATTTGTCTAGTCCTGAGTTTTTGGCATTACTGTAGAAGGGCAGGAAGAAACAACCATCCCTTTGGCTCTCTCATCAATGAAGTAATGCCAGCAACCAGTAGTTCAGCAAATTCTTTCCATATCCATTTAAATTCTGGGAGTTTCCAGGCAAGCTTGTATAAGATTGCAGAGAATAGAGGAAAAGAAATTTAGTAGGACCACCTTGGTGGAGCCAGAAAAGGATCAGTGCGTGACATCCATGGAGAAATAAAATTAAAAAAAATCAAGTTGGTAGTTGCAACTGAGTGAAGAAAACTGATCCTTTTTTATGGATGTCACTTTAAAAAAAGAAAAGGATGGATCTTTGTTCAGTCACAGCTGTCATTTTGACACCCTTCCCCCAGCACAGAAACCACTATTATTTATGGGTTAAGGGAGCTTTTCTCATTTTTGGAGCTGGGTTATTAAATGTAATCTGGTAGAGCCCTAATGCCTACAATAAGCAATTAATACACAAATTGATATCAAATAATTTGCTACGTTTATGCTATGCTTTTCAACAGAATAGTCTCCAAAAGCAGCTTACAGTAATAAAATTGCAATAGAAATGGTGCTGGGGTAGAGGTGGCCAAAGTCCCAAAACTAAAAGATAAAATTAATGTGAGAAGGGAAGACCGGAGGAAAAAACCAGGGATATCATTTTGACAATTCTGTAACAATAATTCATTATAAATCAACCTGGAACTGGTCAATCTTCCATTTCTCAGGAGTATAGTGGAATGAAAAGGGGGATATAATTTCATGCTGATTCTTATCCTGGCAGTGAAGTTTAAATTTGTCAAGAGCCCACCAAAATCACTGCAGTGGGGGAAAAGGAGTCAGGAACCTTCATGAAATATCCCTGTACTGTGTTTACTCCTGTCTGGTTCTATGGTAGGGAAAAATTGAATCCCAGGAAAAATGTGAAGGGCTATATATTGAGAATAATCATTAATTTTATAATATGCTGTGTAGAATGTACACAACATGAAGAATCCATCCTCATCCTGTCAAGGATTGTTGACTTGGGTATATCTCTGTATTTAAGCTGTTAAACCAGGGGTCTTCAAACTTGGCTCTTTTATGACTTGGGGTGTGCCTGGCTGAGGAATTCTGGGAGTTGAAGTCCACAAGTCATAAAAGGGCCAAGTTTGAAGATCCCTGCGTTAAACATTTAGTGCTACAAATGCATTCAACTACAAATATATCCACACTCACAGGCGCATACGGGTATAAACTGTTCAGTGTCAGTGTCCTGTATTTTGAACCTGATGAAGAAAATAATTTTTTTCTCTGAGTCACCTCTGTAACAGAAACTGGTTCGCCATTTAACTCAGGGGGTCAAAAATAAAGCTTTGTGAAGCACCTCTTCTCCAAGCATTAAAGCAGTTGCATAGATGACCACTGTTTCAAAATTTGTTGCAAGGCACCTATATCCACACCAGACTGCCACAGGTACCCTTTTGAAGCAGCTGCACAAGTCTGTTGCCTCTTTTGATCTTTTCTTATCTCTTTGGAATCTTTTCTATAGCCTTCTATTCTTTTTTTATAATGAAGAATTGCACTTTCTTGGCAAGAACTGGTGTACTTTAAAACTGGCAAAAAGAAAATTGGCTGCCAGTTTCCTCCAGAACCGCTCGCTCCCACATTTTTTGTCTTTGTTTTTATTGCATGGATGTAGGAAGTAGAAATAACAAGTGTGATTAACACGCTTCAAATCCTTAAATAATGTACAAAATGCCAAAAGAGGAATATGGAATGTGCACAGTCACAAGGGGCAAACATACAGTAAGCCTTTCCAGACTGTCAGGTTCCTAAAACTTAAAAATGCACATTTAAATGTTTTCAACTTCTACATATTTTTTTAGATCTATTTTGATACTAAGATACTGTCATCAAGGGCATGTTTTTTATTCTTGGAAGTATAAAACTTGCAAGAGTTTTTCCCTTTTTACTTTCAAACTGGGCAACAGCTGCATATTATATTCTCTAAGCTTTGGACCACAATTTTACAAAAATCCTTTATCCTCTCTTGATAACCAAATTGTGTCTCTCCCTACCAAAAAATGTCTTCATCTCTTTATCTGACATATCAGATGTGTATCATTTATTTATTTGTCTTTATCTTCCCTCTAAAACTTAATTCTCTGAGAGGATGCTGTGGGGTGGTGGTGGTTGGGAAATGAGAAAAATGATTACAAAACTGCAATGTATCATTTGCCATGGTGATATACTGTAGCAGCACACCTGGATAGAAAAGCCTGGAACAGATAAAATAATAGGGGCATGACTCCATTTAAACAGCTTTCTGAACAGCTGTAATTGTGGAGGCATTTCACTCAAGCAGGAAGTAGAGCAAAAGAAGATACATTTTTAACAATTTATACCCAAATGCCAGAGAGTTGATTGAAGATGCTGTCTGTGCCAAGGTTTGGCCAGGCAGGGGTTAAATACAGGACAAGATCCAAAGTAGCAGGGCCAGATTTTCCTGCAATGGAAACACCTCCACCCCCACCCCTCCTCCCCACTCCCGCATTGCCAAAGTGTGGCTGTGAATGTAATAGTAATACTGGTGATATTAAGAAGTTAAAGCTAAAATGTGTTTTTTTCTCATCAGGAGAAATGTGGTAGGAAAGAAATTGTATTACAGATGGGAATGCTATGGTGTCATGAAAACCGCCTGTAGGCAAGGCATTTTGCTGGTAGATTAATATAGCTGTCTGGAAGTGTACAACGTGTATTTGTCTGTGATGAAAAATTATTTTGCCTTAGGTTCCTGCAGCATAAGCATGAGGCAAAATAGACATGAATAGATGTGATTGCTATACATGAGACACATATTATTTATTTCATAGAAGTGAATCCATCTCTAGGGATGTGGCATAGAAACCACTACATTTTGCTAGAACATGCCCATCAATAAAGTAAGCTGGGATAAGGATTGATATAGTTTTTAACCATTTTCCACTGCCTTATCTTTCCAAGGATACTTTTGAAGGATACAGATTATGATAATGTATTAATTATTCATAATTAATAATTCATTAATAATGGAAATGGGACAGCTCGCTGGAGCCAAATTGCTGTGGCCAACTTGTCACTGCCAACTTGCCACGGCCAATTCACCATAGCCAGCTCATTTTGGGACAACTTGCCATCGCCAACTTGCTATGGGACAACTTGACGCAGGACAATTTAACAATTCAATTTAATTATTTAAAGCAAATATATATATATTAATTTGTAATCATTCACATTTTATTCTGTTCCTTCTTTTGCATCCTTTCTTTAATGATTCTGTTCCACCATTTCTTTGATATTAGTGTAACTCTTGTCTTGCAGCAAGTTGTCCCATGGCGAGTTGGCCACAGTGAGTTGTCCCGTGGTGAGTTGGTCATGGTGAATTTTCATAGACCTCAGTGAGAGGGGCAGCATATATATTTAATAAAGAAAAATAAGGATTTTAATTCAGACCACTCAAAAACTGGTAATGGGAAGCCTGAAATTGTGTCTGCACCATGAAAAGGAATCTGGAATCAGATCAGATCTAGATTTAACAAACCAAAAGTAAAAGACTAACTTGTATCTGGATTCCAACAAAAGAAAATGTGTGTAGCCCAGGGTTGAACTGTTGGGTTCTTTGTTATCTCTGAGCTTGGATGCTTTCTTGTAGATGTTTTATTACCAGGCTAGGTAGCATCATTAACGTGAGGGAGCATGAGATTTGCTGGTTATTCATATATGATAGTTTGCCCTGCTAGCCTTGGTGCAAGTATGGTTTTCTTCTTGATGGTCCCTTGATTAAACTATTGTTTTTCCCATGATTGTGTGTCTGGTTTTGTTTCATTCTTATCTGACTTTTGACCACTGGCAGAGATATATCTAGGATGCTTGTTTCCTTGCTAGGCTTCTGATTGTATCTTTTAAATCAGGCTTTTCAACCAGTGGTACAGGTACCACTTGTGGTACATTGGCACCTGGCAGGTGGTACGCGACCATCCTAGAAAAGTGATAGCGGAGGAGGGGAATGAGCTGAACTGGTGGCAGCACCGCACAAGCCTGAGCGAGAGATGGCTGGAGCTGCAGGGCTGTCAGGGCTCAGCGAACGTGTCAGGATCAGTGCTTCTTCAGGGCTGTCAAGGCTCAATGGAAGTGCCAGGATCAGCACCAGGCTCCAACTGGAGCTCGGTGGTGATCCTGGCGCTTCTGCTGAGCCCAGAAGAAGCGCTGATCAGCTAGAATGTTGCAGCATCCCAGGGTCTTCTGATTTACATTCAGATGCTTGGCAACTGATTCATATTTATGATGGTCACAGTGTCCCAGGGTCATGTGAAGCAACCACCCAGCAGATGGGGGGAATGAAAACCAAATACCCCAACCCTGCTGCCAATCCTCAACAGAAATGCTCACAACAATGAAAACCTCGGAGATGAGGAAGAGAGCCGCCGGGCGGGCAGGCAGGTGTCTTGCTTGGCTGTGGCTTGGGGGCACTTTTTTCAGTGCCATTGTAACTTCAAACAGCCACTAAGCGAATTGTTGTAAATCAAGGACTACCTGTACTTCATCACTTTTTTCCTTCTTTTTTTTGGTCATCAAGTTTTTGACAGCTTTCTAGGTGACTGGTGGTACTCGGATGTTGCCATATCCTAAAAGTGGTACAATGGGTGAAAAAGTTGAAAAGCACTGTTTTAAATGATATACCAGTACAAATGGTATTTGTGTCTATAGGTATATTGATCACTGTCTGAAAGCCAAGCTTTCAAAAATTCTCTAGCATTTTTGGACTTGGCTTAATCTAAAATTTTACCAGTTTCCCAGCTGAAACTATGGCTGAGTTTGTCCAGGTTTAATGACTTTTAATATTTCTTTTGGCTGCCAGTTGGTGTTCATGAATGTGGTCTGCCAATCTGGGTTGGTTTATAATATTTCAGGCTGTAGATTGTATAGACTGTCTGCTTCTCCATTTGCCTGCCCTTTTTAATTTTCCCAAGGAAGTAAACACTTTGGAACATGTTAGTTGCTGCAATGCACCTTTGTCCTCAAAATATTTTCTTGTTTTCATAGTGTACTACTATTAGAATACCCTTTTAACAATAGAAGGTTTTCTTACATTCCATCAAGACCCAGAGCTAAAGTGAAAATAATGAAATAAAATGTCTTCATGCTAGTCTTCATCCATTTAAAACACACACACACACAGACACACACACACACACACACACACATTCAAGTCTCAGGCAATATATTTTTGGCTTCCACCTAAGAGAAGCTCACTTGCTTCTTTTCAGGAGTCACCTGAACTAGGTGACGGTCAGCTCAAAACTAAGAGTATTAAATAAAGCTCCCATTGAGGGTTGTTGTTGCAGTTCCATGTCCAGGCTCAGTAATGCTGTAATAATCTCTTCATCTGCGAAGATTTAACATCTGAGGTTTGAACACACCTGAGATGGGCTGGAACACACAGAGCAATGTTTGAGGAAAAATTACAGTTGTCCAGCTAGGAGAGAAACAAAGGTCACAGTGGCCATCTTGTTGCTGATGTCTGCTGGAATGTGCCTTGTACAACAAGGTCTTGAAGTAGTTCCATCCATGCACAGTAGCTTCCTCTGGGAGTAAAACTCATCTTCAGATGTAGACAAAGGACTTCAGAGACATGCTGTATGTTTGCACTGAGTAGTACTCAGTAGAATGTTTGTATATTGAACCTATGTGGCTGCACATTTCTTATTACAGCAGAGTTTTTGTCTGTACCAACTTCTTACTTTTTATAAGATAATTTTTATATCCTAATCCTTCTCAACGTGTTAGACTACTTCCCAGTATTCCCACCTGGAGAAGACACCACCTGGAGAAGATTGTTTTCTATTATGGTGTAGCCCACTTCTGCAAATAGTTCCTTTCCCTTCCAGAGCTCTGTGGTAGTTCTTGTGAACAATAAGAGGCCCACATCTTTCTCTGTGTGTTTGCCAGATAGAATATCTGTTGTCATTTCAGACAGCCAATCCTTTTTATGTTAAATGCTTATGAATGAGATCAGAGCCAGACTCCAGATGGGAGCAAGTGCTTTCAAGAGCCACAGCTCACCTTTACATCCTTCTAACCACTGCACTGATTGCCTCAGTGACAGCTACAGCTTCCTCATAAGGAAGAAAATAGTGAATTAGAAGCCAGGTGTCAAAAGTCCCAAGCCTGCAGAAAGCAGCCACCTGCCACCATCTTTAGCGGGTACAGGCATTTTTAAAAAACAAACAAACAAACCCATTGCTACTGGAAGGAAGGCCAGGTGTAACACAGCTAATTTTGGGATGTTTTCCCTTTCCTCCTTCATTGGTGGCAGCTGTCTGAGAATTAATTCTGCCAGAAGAGGAATTTGACAAGGTGTCATTGATCATAGGCTAAGGCTTTTGTTCCCTTCTTTGAATTCCCTAATTGCCTAAGTAATTTGTCTCATTATAAGGAGGGATGGTTGACATAAGCTGAGTCATTTCCTGCTGATGTTTCTAATCTGAATGTCTCAGGAGTGATAGCACTGTATATCTGAACAGAACTAGAAGATCTTCCTTCTATATCTGCTGTAACGATAGATTCCTGTACACAGGAAGGTGGACTGGAGTATTTCATTCAATACTTGCATTCTATTATTATGAACTAATTTTTGCAAAACCTTTGTATTTGGCACTGGTATCATTTGGAATCATCAGGCCAAAAGTATGTTTCTTTGGTCCTTTACAAATGTCATCCTATTTAATTTTTCTTTTGTTTGCATTTCCCTTTTTTAAAATTACAGGTAGAAGATCAAGGCGTTCACGGGTGGTTTTCTAAAAGGTATAGTCATGACAGAACTGGAAGAGCCTCAAAACCAAATGTAACAAGCCATGTTCTGCCTTGGAATGAGGAGGTAAGTGATGCTTTGGCCCAGCACAACTACAAGGAATGCATTGGTTGCCAATACACTTCTGATATAGTTGAAGGTGATAGTTGTTGTTTACAAAGCCCTATATGGTTTGATACTTGGTCAACCCATCCAACGCTGGCTTCCCAACATGAAGTTAAAAGCCCTTCCCATGTCAGATTTGAGGAGGGAAGCAAGGGAACAATGTTTCTCAATCATGTTCTTCATGCCTATGGAATACTTTATTGCAAAAAGATAGAAACTCTGGCTTTTAGAAGGATGGTTCCAAAATGGTATTGTTCTGGAGAACCTTTGGCAGTTCATGTGGATAAGCTTGATAAGAAAGGGGACATTATTGCTAGAAGTTTTACTGTATGCTGTGGAATTTATTTTTTATTGGATTCTGTGTCAACCAATAGAGGCCTACATGGAGTTAGTGACATACAAATGCTATGATACATAAAGCGATTATACATCTAGGTTGTCTATGCCCTCAGCCTTTATTCTGGAATTGGTTGGTAGACTCTCAGGCACAGTGTGGCTGGTATAGATATCTTATTGTAGATACGTATGAGGCTAAGTATAATAGATCTGTTTATTCAATACACAGCACGCAAAGCCAGCATGTGTGCATCAGAATTTAAATTCTAACCTTTTTCATTCTGTATTTGGTTCCTGCTATGCCATTCCCATTAAGAGGGAAAGAAGACAATTTGGAGTTGGAGATTTTGCAGGGAGAACATTTAGAAAGTATTATTAAAACATTGAGATAATTGAACTGTTGGAGCTAACCCAAATCATGGTTTGCTAAATTAGACAGAGGAGTCTGGTTTGTAAATAACACTAAGCCACAATAGCTCCAAAATCACATCAGCCTAACCATCTGATGGCTTAGTGTTTTGTGTGTAACAGCATGATGCAATCCACTGAAATTAATGGGAAGTATAAAATAAAATTAGAATATTTGCTCTGTTTCTATTCTGATGCTTCGTAGAAGTTTCATAATGAATTTCAGCATTTGATGTCAAGCTTACGTTCTCTGCCAAAAGGCTGTAACATCCTGTGAATAGACTAATTCTTGGCTGAGGAGACCATTGTTTGATGAAACGATCTTACAATAATTGAACTTTTCCTGAAGGTTTATGTTCATAGCGGCTAAACAATGTTTTTAAATGTTGCCAGGGAGGTTCTACAATTCAGGCAAATAAATAAGATTTAATTGATTCAGTTCCCTCCCCTTTGATCCTGCTCATCTCCTGCTGAATCTTTAGCTGAAATTTATTTACAGAGTTTGGATTAATACTCTTTATTGTAACACAGATACTTCCATCTGGGCATTTCAGATGTTGTTTGGCTGCCATTGTGACAGGAAAATACACAGAGAGGCTGTTGTTACAAATGCATCCCACTGGGATTGGCCCATCCCACATGTGCTGACAGAAGAGGCATCCTGTGGGCCCCCTTGGCCCGATTATTCCTACTGGGGGGAGGTCCAGGAAAAGGGCATTGCATCTGCCCTCTGGAACCTCTTGCCCCACCCCTAATGGAAGGTCAGCCCTACTCTCTTGATCTTTTGTAAGAGCCTAAAGACCTGGCTCTGCCAGTTAGCTTGGGGGAGCATCAGTGTGTGTGTGTGTGTATGCGTGCTAGTCGTTTCCAACTCTAGGGACCGGTGCTCATCTCCATTTCAAAGCTGAAGAGCCAGCAATTGTTTGCGGACGTCTCCGTGGTCATGTGGCCGGCATGACTAGACGCCAAAGGCACATGGAACGCTGTTACCTTCCCACCGTAGTGGTCCCTATTTTTCTGATCGACAAGCTCAGCGTCCTAACCCACTGTGTGTGTGTGTTTGGGGCCTAACAAGGTATTCTAAATACTTAACAAACACTTAACACATATCTCCCTTGCTTCTCAGCTAACAAAGCGAGAAAGAGCCAGTGGCCTAAAGGTTAGAACAATTACCTAAGGTGCAATCGGCCCAGGTTTGAATCTCAGAAGGGTATGGCTGGCTAAAAGCCCTGTATACATATTACATTACAGAGGGAATCTGGAAGCTGCATTACAAAATAGCCAAATAGAAGTCTGGGATATGTCATTATGGATAATAAAGTTTCTTGTTTTATTAAGTACTTAGGTTTGCACAGGAGTCTGATCGGCATCTTACATTAACTTCATGCAAAATAACATTGTCATGATCTGCATTGTATTTATTGAAGCATCAGTTCTAAAACGCTGACTTTTCATGAGAAGATACATTGTTGGGCTATATCTGGGATTTACTTTAATATTGTTCCATCTCAGCCATTTTTTTTTGTTTCCATACCCTCAGCACCTATGACTTTAATGAACCCTGTGATCTAGTCTTCTATTTCAAGTATCACAATGATACTTGGGGAACAGCAGCTGAGGATGTGCCAGCTTGAATGCAAGAAGCAAGGACATTGTTAATCACTGCTTGGATGGGATTATCATTGCAACAGAGATGTTAAGAAAGGGAAAGTACCATTTTCAGCAAGATTGTGGATTCAGGAATTGCTATGCTGTAGCTTGTAATTGTGAATGGGGGATGTGGGTTGACTTCAATGACCTCTGGGCTTGGCCCCTTCAGCCACAGATGCCAACATTCTTGGAATCAAATATTAGCAAAATTATTTAATTATTTAAATAATTATTTAAGAAATTTCCCAACTGGTGGGGCCCTGTATTAGCAGGTCTTTTTACACACATAAATAACACCTGCCATATACCAGATGGTTGGAAGATGGCAATAGTTGTCCCCATATATAAAAAAGGGAATAAAAAGGATTCTAGTAATTATAGGCCCATCAGCCTGATTGACATTGTAGCAAAAATATGCTGGGTACCTTTTGAACAGAATTGAAACCTGGGTAGAGGAAAACAACATCCTCACAGAAGAACAAGCAGGTTTTAGACAAAACAGATCTACTATTGATAACTGCTTTGTCTTGAACCATCTAATTGCCAAATATGCCTATAAGAGGAGACCCCTGTTTGCTGCTTTTATAGACCTTACAGCAGCATTTGATATGGTAAATAGAGACGTACTATGGAGTAAATTGACATCTCTTAAAATAGAACCCAGACTCCTGGCTTTGATTAAAGCCCTTTACACAAGTACCTGTTTGAGGGTGCGGTATGGGGTTAATGGGGCCCTGACTAACAGGATTCACACAAATAAAGGGATATGGCAAGGGTGTATCCTGGCCCCATTATTATTTAATTTATACATCAATGATTTGCCAGGGTTAATGAAGGATTCGATGGTACACATGCCGATGATCCTAAATACTTACTGTAACAGCTTGCTTTATGCTGATGATATGATTTTATTATCATTCTCACAAGTAGGATTACGTAGGCTATTAAGAAGATTCAGCTCTTATTGCCAGAATAACTCCCTAATCATTTGCAAATCTAAATCGAAAATAATGGTGTTTGGAAGAAACCATCAGAGACATAAGTGGCAATTAGATGGTGAACCAATTGAGCAGGTTAATACCTTTGTATATTTGGGAGTAACTTTTTCCAAGACTGGATCTTGGGCCTGCCATCATCAACGGAGTACATTTAGAGCAAAAGCCCGTTTGAATTTATTGCTCAAACTAAAGAACCATAGTTACCCAGGGTCCCTAGCTCCATTACTCAAAGTTTATAAGGCTAAGGTTACGACAATGCTCTTGTATGGAGCAGAAATTTGGGGTCTTTACTCAATCACAGTTTTAGAATAAACACAGTCTCAGCACCTGAGATGTATTTTGGGTGTAGATCCAAGAACATCTGCTGCAGCAGTTAGAGCTGAATTGGGAATTCATACAATTCAGGCATTATCTAAAATAAGAGCTTATAACTACTGGTGCAAAGTTAATGAAATGGAGACTGATAGACTCCCCAAATTATGCCTACTAGAGCAAATAAAACTACAATCACAAATCTCCTGGATCACCAAACTAACAAATTTTGTAAGAAGCTGTGGCCTTCCTGTTTCTTGCGTAACAGGAGAACAATCTAAAAAAAGAGTTGCCCAAAGAATTAAGGATATAGAAGCACAAACTGATATAGCTATCCTTAGTAAGGTGGGTAACTTGAAATGGCTGAGTAAATACAAATGTACTTTTCAAGTGGACAGTTATTTGAAGTCACAACTCCCAAAACATCTTAGGGAGATATTTACGAGAGCAAGATTCAAACAGCTTGACACAATGGTCAGATATGGGAGATTTCATACTATACCGTACAATGAGCGTCTCTGCATTTGCGGAGCGGCAGAGGTAGAGGACCTGGCTCACATCCTATTTGACTGTTGTCTGTATAAGAGGGTGAGAGACAGGTATCTTGGTCTATATACCAAACGAATGACCCATTGGGATCCCCATATCAAAATAACTTATGTCCGGTCAGAACTTGAAAATAACATTTAACGTAGCACAGTATTTAAACAAAATGATCCGGTTAAGATCTGCATATGTGGGACTGATTGGGGTAGATTGTAAGGGCGACTCCGAAATATAATGTTATATTTTATCTGTATCTTAAATTTGTATTTTATTACCATTTCATCTTAAATTGTATCTTATTTAATTCCATTTTAAATTGTATTTTATCAAATTCCATTTTGGATTGCTTTTATCAAGTTTTAGTGACGGTTTGTTGCTGGAACTTTGCACTTTGATATGGCCCAAGGGCTAATCAATAAAGTTGAATTTGTTGTTGTTGTTGTGTAGTAACAAGAGTTTTTTCAGTTTCAGGAGGAAATGGGAAAAATGGTTTTCTCAGCAGAATCATCTCTATAAATAGACTTTTGTATGACTTTTTCTATTCACTTCCTTTAGGACAAACATGGGTTGTCAAGAGGAGCAGGGCCATCTCTGAGTGACCACCAACCCATTGGCACCACCTCATGTTGATTTTTAAGAAAATATTTAATAACATTTTATTTTACCTGGCATTTTGAACAGGAGTTAACTGATTTAATCTTTTCATAGTCTTTTATACATAAGTTTACATTGTTTCTGTTGCATCTGAAACACTGGATATTAGTTTATACTTGGATGTTTTCAAAATCTATTTATAAATATTTTTTTAAAAAATTCAAAAGGAAGATAAAAATTTAAAGCAAGTAAAAATTCAACAGAAAATTTAAAGTGCAAGAAAGAAAAATAAGCCAAAAAAGAGAGAAAAGACAAAGAACTGAGTGCCAATCCTTACTTCTTACTCTTTGATTACAACATTCCCCTCTTCTTTCTATAATCTGCTCACTTGTTGTAAATTCATTTTTTTCTGTTTTACACAAAAAATCCATAAGAGTTTTCCAGCTAGGGATAAATGTTGATACTGTCTTTTCTCTGATTTTTTTTAAAAAACACAACAATTTAACCATTTCAGCAAGTTCCATCATCTTCATCGGCCATTTCTCATTGTGGATGGTATCGAATCTTTTCATTTTTATGTGCACAACAATCTTGCTGCAGTTATCATAAATGGAAACAAAGTTCCATTACTTTTTTTTTCTAACCGTTTATCCATCAATACCCAAAGGGGGGGGGGAACTGGTTTCAGTTGTACATTAGTCTTTAAAAACCTCTGAATCAGTGTGTGTATTGGAATCCCAAATTTTCTACCTTTTTTTACCCATCCATCAAACATGATAAAATGTCTCTTCTTGTTCACACTTCCAACATAAATTTAATGTATTTTTATACATTATAGGCAATTTCTCTGGCGACATATCTGGTGACATGTTTTGTGGAGAATAAGTTATATTTTGGTTTTGTTCCAAGTTGTTTTGATGGGTTAATATATGTTAAAGAGGGGTAAGAAATTTTAAACAATCATATGTCTAAAGGACATATGATTGAGGACCCAGATTGTTGGGGGCAATAAGCTGACTTTGTAATAATGCCGCTTGGGGGGGGGCGAAAGCCCTAATAAGCAGGCATATACATAGAATGAAGGCTATTGCTAAGCACATTGATTTGTGCTTAGAGTGTAAGCCGCCCTGAGTCTTCGGAGAAGGGTGGGATATAAATGGGATTAAAATAAAGGACCTCTATAAAAATGGCATATCCATTTTACATGGAACCACACTAAAATGGTAGAGTTCCTATCTTATAACTTCTGGAAATATATATCAAATAACATTCAGATGGAGCTAATTAGAGGTGATAGCTTCTTTTTTTCTAGTATCAGTGGGGTAAAATAGCAGAGAGCCATTTCTGAGTAGCAAAGGAACTTTTCTATTCTCTATGTTTCTCATTCATGTAAGGCTACTAGCTTTCAAGGTGCATAACACACGTATCTATCCATGATAGATCCCTATTTCATTGGGCTCTATATTGCTCCAGAAGACTCGTAAAGATCATTTATTTGAAAGTGCCTTCAAGCGAAATACTCTATGTTCAAGAGTGCCTGGATGTGATAGAGAAGAAATACAGTGCTAACTTCTCCAGGTTATGCAATTTACATGAGTTGTTGTTGGTGTTATTATTTTAAATTTATTGGCCACCAACTCCAATGGACTCTGCAGCACACAACACTATTAAAACAGAGTTCACAAATATTGGGTTTCCATGGGCTAACTAGGTGGTCCCAAACTTACTAAATTATAAATCCTTTTCCATCCAATAATTGTTGTAATCTTGCTAATGCAAGGCATTAATAAAAGTACATTTTTATTGTGTCTTCAGTATGCTATCATATTTTATAAACTAGAGTTGCTATAGGGCAGTGATGGTGAACCTTTTAGAGACCAAGTGCCCAAACTGCAACCCAAAACCCACTTATGTATCATCCGATGCTGGGTGGGCGTGGCCCAGTGGGTGGGCATGGCTGTGGTGGTAATGGCAGACTGGGTGGAACTAAACAGTTCAATCAATTAATTCCAAATTTGTGAGATTTTTTTTTCCCTGTGAGAAGTTGAATTTGATTGATTGATTGAACCTTTCTCTCTTTTTTTGCACACAGCAGTGAAGGGTTAAAGCAAAAAGGTTTTATAAAACCCAGCTAAAGGCCTAGGCCTAGGATTGGGACGATGGCACACGTGCCCACAGAGAGGGTTCTGCTATAGGTTCGCCACCACGGTTATAGGGGAAACTAATAGTAATAATGAAAGAATAAATAAAGTCTTAAGTTGGTGGCCGTGTTTAACTAGCATAATGAGCCTCAGAGGATAGAAAGAAATTACAAAATAATTGGAGAAACATGGGATGGAGGTATGCAAGGACAGAACTAGCACATATGTTCACCATAGACTGTAACCCTGGCAATAAGAAGCTTGATGTGAGTTGAGATTCTCTAACAGGAAATTCTCTAAAACAGTAATCCCCATAAAACTTTGAGGTTGCTGTACTATAATAATGTTTTGGTTTAATAGAATTATCTGTTGGGTTTGGATTTGGTTTTTCCAGTGGACTTGTGTTGATTAACAGCTTGGGAAATATGCAGAAGTTGCCAGATATCTTGCTTTAGCTGGACAGACTTCCTTTTTTTAGCCAAGACAATTTTTGGATGGTACAATTGATATGGCTTAATGATCAGATATGCTTAGTATTAATATTGGCTTGGATAATGTTTAAAGTGTAGCTGTCAGCAGTAGAAAGAGGCCATTACTGTTCATGTGGCTGTGACCACCTGACTGGGTTTGTATCACAGAAAGGTAATATGCAGGTAGCCCCTGCCGTTCTAAGAAGGGAGGCAGGGCTGTTCAAGGTTAAAACTGGTGCATGGGTCTGCATTATAACCCATTGGCTGAAACTACTGTTCTTCCCCACAGGTCTGAATTCTTTCCTTTTGGAAACTATAACTATAAATCAACATAGATTAGAATTATTTTATTAAAACTCTTACATCTCAGCCTGTCCAAGGAGGAGTTCCTAATGATGGGCTAAGAGCAGGCACTTAGTGCATTTAAACAAAGTATTAAGAATCAGGAAGTTCAAGAGGACATGTCTGCTTTACCCACTATTGGCTAGAGCTGAGAGGCCATAATAAGCTCCAATAATTTATCAAATATGTCAAGTTGCAGTTGGCTGTCTGAAAATTTGTTCTCACCTCTCCTTTGTTCAGAGCTGGAGACCTCTAAGTTTTCAAAACGGCATTATTGATTTCTAAGATCTAAATACCCAGCCCATCCTTAGACTAATATTACAAGCCAGTATGCAAGTGATTGTTCTATTTTTGCCTACCTGGAGAATACATTTTGATTTATTCTGCAAGTGTCCACATTCCACATTATTTTCTTATAGTTAAGGGGTCTAGTCACATCTTTCAGTTATTCAATTATTTATTTGCTGATAAACAAATGGCTTCATTTTTTTTTAAAAAAAAATTAGATATACATTAATATTTATCCTTTAAGGAATCTCCCAAGTTCATTTTATTTAACATATTTATAACTTGCCTCCAATGCAGAGGATCTTGTAGTGGTTTATACTGCATAAGGCATTGTACTGATAAAGGAAAAATATTGTAGTTCAGGGTTGAAGTGAGAGCTCTTTGGTGCTCTCTGAGCTTGGTTGTTTTCTTGCAGACATTTTGTTACCCAAACTAGGTAACATCAATACTAGTAAGGAATGGCTCTCAATTTATATTCTAGTGATTTGCCCTGTCAGTGTTGGTGGGAATCATCTTGGAGGTTCTTTGGTTGAGCTTTTACTGTTACCTTGTTTGGCAGCTCCTTAATAGGGGCATTGTTTACTTATTGATTATTGGTCTGATGTTAATCTGATGCTAGCATCATTAATCTGATGTTAATCTTGGTGTTAGTCTACCCATTTTGTTGGAAGATGTTGTACAGATGGCCTGTTTCCTTTTTCTGCTGCTCAGGATTGCTGCACTGTGTTTGTCTTATCTGAATAGAGTTCTTACAGAAGAACAAGCCAAGTCCAAAAACAATAGAGAAGTTCTCCAGGCCTGTCGCTCAGACAAATTGGCCATCAATAGATACAATACATACCAGTATAAACAATATCTACTTACTCTGCAGAAGAGAAAATCAACTAGCCAAAAGGGAACAAAAAGACCCAAGCTCCTCACCACCAGCAATCAACACCTGGACGAACATAGATTGACATCAGACCAACAATCAAGAAGTAACAATATACCCCAGTCAAGGAACTGCCAAATAAGCTAACACTAAATAGCCCAACCAAAGATCCTCCAAAACCACTCCCACCAATGCTGACAGGGCAGGCCACTAGAATATAAACTGGGAGCGAACCCCACTCCTTACTAGCACTGATGATGTTACCTACTTTGAGTAATGAAACATCTGCAAAAAAAACCAACCAAGCTCCAAGACCAAGGAAACTCTCATAATGTATTGTGTTCATCAGTAAGTGCTCAGTAATATTTACCATGTAAAATATGGAGTCATGCTTCATTTTGTTTTGTTTAATGACATTTATATACTTCCTTTTTTGCTAATTGATGAATATTATCAATAACCTAGGTGTCTACCTGGTAGAAGAAAGATGTCTTAGATATTAATCTCATATTTAAGAACTCCCATAACCATTTAACATTGTTTTGGGATGGTACAAGCTAAAATCCAACATTTTTGATAACTCAGGTTCATTATTGTTATTTTTTTACATACACATACCTGCATACCTATACCTACACATATACCACAAAACCGCCTGAGAATTTATGCATAGCCTAAGTGATGCCATTTTATTTGCAGTACAAAGGGAGAGCAAACTTGCATGTATTTGAAGATTGGTGTGGAGGAGCTGTGGGACATCTGAGGAAGAATCTGCATTTCCCCCTATATCCTCATGTAAGTATAATCTATTCTCCAGTAAGATGCCAGTGTTTCATAGCTTCCAAGATAGTGCTTCCTCTCTTTTTTCTATGCAGTAAATATTCTTAAGAGAATTTACATGTTGTTAAGTGTAATTTGGCTTTATCTGAATGTTAATGAATGCCAGATAGTAATATCTTTCATTTAAGAGCATTTACCATTCATCCATCCATCCATCCATCCATCCATCCATCCATCCATCCATCCATTCACAGCATTTGTAAATGGTTCCTATCATTCTGACTCTTTGTATACAACAAAGTAAGATAAAACAAAGCGTACAAAAGTAAAATAATCACAGTCAGTCTTTTCTCTCAGGTCCCATCTTGATTTGCTGGGCTACAGTTTCTTCTAATTAAAGTTTGTGCTGTCCAGAAATTATTGGAGTTACAGTTCAGTACAACCCAAGGACATAAAATTGAGTAAGAATGTAGTCTATACAGCTTCCTGTCCCTATGATTGTGGCCAAGGAATTCCCACTGGTGTAGGACTGACCAAATATGGGAACTCTCACAAAATTAGAATCTGATAGAGGAAGTTATACAGTAGAGTGTGGGAAGATTAGCAGTACAATTGAAATTCCCACTTGGCTTCATTTATTATTACAAATGATGCCTTTACATTCTTACAATAGGCACTTTGCTGGATGAGTGAATGTATTTTATAGCCAAAGGCCAGCAATGTAAAAGAGCTTAGAAGAGGAAAACATCAAGACAATTGTGCAACACATAATAAAGCAGACAGTAACACTAAAGTAATAGGACATTATTTACTATATCCGGAGAGAAGGTTTAACTGGCATTCTCTCATTTTGCTAATGTTTTGGGTAATGCTTTGGTTTTGCACAATGCATAGGAGGAGCTCATATATATAAATTCTGTTTTCCAGTGTATGCTATCACAGTGAATACAATTGGACAGCATTTCTCCAACATTTCACTTTCCCAGTGGGAAGTGGAATGTTACATGCAAAGAACTTCTTTTTTCCTTTCTATCTTTTAGACTCGTACAACAGTAAAAAAGTTGGCTGTGTCACCCAAGTGGAAAAATTATGGGCTACGTATTTTTGGCTACATTCATCCCTTCAAAGATGGTGAGTACAATAAATTCTCCTTCAAGGGCAGAGATTCTTTTCTGGAGTTTCTCTCCCCTAGCTTCATGCCAGAATATTTTTATTCAAAAGAAAACCCACCCTATTATTGTCTTTCTCCCACAATCTCACCCTGGGCATTGTTGTGCAGCTTCAGAAGAAGCCAGATTATCTACCTAATGATTGTAACACATTTTGCTTCTCACTGCCCTTCCCAGGTCACAAGTTACATGCCTTCAAAAAGCTTATGAGATTTATGAGTAAAGTATTTCTTTCTCCTCCCTTCTTAAAAATAAACAAACCATAAGGCACTGCCACTCCAGGTGTTTTTGAGACCAGACAGTAGTATTTAAAAACACATGACATTATAAATTGCAGGTAGCCTGCCAGGACAGGAAACAAATTTATATGTCAACTTTCCTGTTCTTATTAGCTAAATTATCTTTCCTTGTCTTATAGGAGATTTTCAGTTTTCTGTAGCTTCGGATGATAATTCTGAATTTTGGCTCAGCTCTGATGAGACTCCAGCCAATATACGTCTGGTGGCGTTTGTGGGCAAGGTGGGCAACTTCTGATAATAAGATAATGATAAAGGTATCGTAGCAGCTTTCCATGGGTTGATGTGTTTCTTATAGCCTTCTTACAAATAGCACCATTTGGCATCATCTCTTTGGTTCCTTGCTGAGAGAGTT
This sequence comes from Vipera ursinii, assembly GCF_947247035.1. Classification (NCBI taxonomy): domain Eukaryota; kingdom Metazoa; phylum Chordata; class Lepidosauria; order Squamata; family Viperidae; genus Vipera; species Vipera ursinii. The sequence goes on along the minus strand of NC_139512.1, from coordinate 111,844,727 downwards.
AAATGTAAATGAAATTGTAGTGTTGCCACTGGGAAACATATAAACATTGAACCAACTCAGCTGTGAGTTTTACATCTGGAGGCTGCATAATTAAAACCTGGATCTATTGTACGAAATTCAAATGTGTGTGTTTGAGGGTCTCTTTGAAAGTCTCACATGTTGCAATAGTGATATTTTATATGCAAGTCCCCTTCTGCTCCTGTGGTTCACAGCTTGAGCCCATTTGGTTTCTTCACTAACACCGCTTTGCATTGTAGGTCTCTTGTCTATGGCTAGAGCACAAGGTTTATGGTTATTTCTCTCACTTCATTTAGAGTGAAAATAGAGTTCTCATTTCCATACTATGTATTGAGAGTCTATTTACCTCTGTATCAGAGAGTAAAGACATGCTGGAAATAAGGCAATTTTAACCATATAAAGGAGGAAGTTTGCAGTTTGATTTCAGGCAAAATGCTTTAGTTTATTGAGTTAGTTAATTAGTTATTGCATTTATTTATGCACTGCCAAGTTCCCAGATTCTGGATGGTTTACAAATTAACTATCATGAAAGCATTATATAAATTTCCAAACAGTTACTCTGTCCAATTGCCAGACCAAACCATCATAACCCAAGCCACCAATCAAATAAAAAGAAAGCAGGAGCCCAGTGTCCCAATAAAATAAAAGTTTAATAAAGCACACATTATTTTTTAAAAGACGATTAAACAAAATAATATTGGCAGCCTGGAGAAAGGTCTGAATTAGACCTTTGAGGTTAAAATATTCCATAGCATTAAGGCTACCCAAACAGCTTCTGGATCCATGATCCCTTAACTTGTCAGGGCCCTCAGCATCCCTTCCCTGCATGCTTGTATAGGTTGGGGAACATCCAATTAGGAGAGGCAAGTCCTCAGATAACCTAAAACCAAGTCACAAAAGGCATTACAAATTAAGATTTTGAATAGCTCAGCTGGAATACTGTCACCCCCACTAGCTTTGTTGTTGCTCAGCTTTCCTAAGGTCCATTTCACTTTACATTCTAGGATGTCTGGCTCAAGGTCAGTGACCATCTCATCGTGGTTATCAGGGACGCTAAGCTCGTTCTTGTATAGTTCTTCTGTGTAATTTTGCCACCTCTTCTTAATCTCTTCTACCTCTGTTAGGTCCCTGCCATTTTGGTCCTTTATCATGCCCACTTTTGCATGAAACGTTCCCTTCATCTCTCCAATTTTCTTGAGGAGATCTCTGGTCCTCCCTATTCTATTGTTTTCTTCTACTTCTTTGCACTGTTCATTTAAGAAGGTATTCTTATCTCTTCTAGCTATTCTCTGGAATTCAGCATTCAGTTGAGTGTATCTTTCTTTTTCTCCCTTGCCTTTCACTTCCCTCCTGTCCTCAGCTATTTGGAAAGCTTCCTCAGACAGCCATTTTGCTTTCTTGCATTTATTTTTCTTTGGGATGGTTTTAGTTGCTACTTCTTGTACAATGTTGCAAACCTCCATCCATAGTTCTTTAGGCACTCTGTCTATCAGATCTAATTCCTTAAATCTATTTGTCACCTCTACTGTATATTCATCAGGGATATGATTTAGTTCATACCTGAGTGGCCTAGTGCTTTTCCCTACTTTCTTCAGTTTAAGCCTAAATTTTGCAACGAGAAGCTCATGGTCTGAGCCACAGTCAGCTCCTGGTCTTGTTTTTACTGACTGTATAGAGCTTCTCCATCTTTGACTGCAGAGCACATAGTCAATCTGATTTCTGTGTTGACCGTTTGGTGATGTCCATGTGTAGAGCTGTCTCTTGGGTTGTTGGAAAAGAGTGTTTGCTATGACCATCATATTCTCTTGACAAAATTCTATCAGCCTGTGCCCTGCTTCATTTTGTACTCCAAGGCCAAACATGCCTGTTATTCCGGTTATCTTTTGGCTTCCTACTTTAGCTTCCTCCCTAGCATTAGGCAAAGACTTTTCTAGCATCTCTGATCTGGCCTACGATGATTTTATGTAACTGGGTATCATCAGCAGTGGCTGTTGAAGGATCTGAAGGAGGGTGTATATCTGGCAGAATTACTTTTTCTTTCTTTACCTGATCAGGTTTTAATGATGCATGCTGAGTCTGCCCATTCATGTGCTTCAAGGTCATGAATGAAAGAGGTCTTATTATTTTATTTATTATTTTATTAATTAGATTTCTATACTGCCCTATTCCCGAAGGACTCAGGGCGGTTTACAGGGCAAAGTTAAACTATGAACAGACTTGATATTTTCTAAGAGCAGCCTGAGGCTAAGACACCGAGAGGTCTAACCTTCAGGTTCAAGGATGGGTACCTGGTAAAAAATGGAAATCTGCACCAAATTGTGGTTCCTCTTTTTCCTGTAACAGCCAACTCATCACAACCACCTCTTCATGTGACTCAAGCAGTTGGGTATCCTATTAAAATCCATTCATACTGTGAACAATTTGCAGTTTTAGAAAAAAGTAGCATAAGAAGCATTAAAAAATATACGTAATAACTTCAGTAGAGAAATCTACAGTGTTAGTGAGTTTTAGCTTAGCTGTCTAACTTTAAAATGTTTGAAAACAGCTACATAAGTGCTTCTACCCCCCTGCTGTCAACAAACCCTCTGTAGATTTTTCTGAATCTGAGAAAAGTGCATTCCTGTGCATTTATAGACACAAATGTAATGGACACAGAGAGAATTAATGCAACTCCCCAGGCTATTTTGATTTCTACAATCGTAGTGCTGTTTTGCTGTTCAGCAAACCTGTATCTTTGACAGAGGCAGCAAAGTTATGATTGAGACCTCAAGGGCTACTCATTCAATATTACTCATGGAATGTTATACCTTATAAGGAATCAGCAAAAGATTTCAAAGAAAGGGTTGGATCTGTGTAACAACTCCAGAGTTGTTTAACTCTGCCCTTAGCTCAACTTCTCATGAAAAGAAATCTTTTAATCTGGAAACTTAGAGGGTATAGTTGAGAAGTTAGAGAATTTAGTAATATCTGCTCTATAATATTTAAACATGGAAATATATCACACACATAATGAGAATGGTATTCCTACTTTATCCCTTAGCGCAGGGGTCTTCAAACTTGGCCCTTTTATGACTTGTAGACTTCCAGGAATTGCTGGCTGAGGAATTCTGGGAGTGGAAGTCCACAAGTCATAAAAGGGCCAAGTATGAAGACCCATGCCTTAGCTACTAAAAGTATTATATCTAACTACTTTAGTCTAGCTACCCCTGGTTCAATGCCTTCAGTTGATTTGGAATTGCATCTCTCCAACTTGCAGCCAGCAAGATCAAAGACACATCTGGAGAATACCAGCTAGGCAGATCTAGATTCTGCAAGGAAATGACCTTGGGCAAAAGTTTCCTGTGCTTGGAGTTACTTTTCTAGGATTCCTTATTCCAACCAAGGAATAGGAAGGAAATGCTACTTGCAAAAATTTAATTTAATTTAATTTAATTTAATTTATATACCACCCTTTCCCGAAGGACTCAGGGCGGTTTACAGGGTATATAAAAAAATCAATACAAAAATTAAGAGCAATTTAAAAAGATTAAACTAAGTCCCTGAAAAAATATAAAACCCCAGTTAAAACCCCCAATTAAAACTCAGCCTGGGCCGGAAAGCTCGAAGAGCCAGGTCTTCAGGTCTCGGCGAAATTTATCTAAGGTCGGGGGCAGTCCTAAGCTCCACGTGCAGCTGGTTCCAAAGGGCAGGCGCCCCCACCGAGAAGGCCCTCCCCCTGGGTGTCATCCGCCGGCATTCTTTGACCGGTGGCACCCTGAGAAGGCCCTCCCTGTGGGAGCGCACAGGATGAAGGGAGCTTGATGCCGGCAGCAGGTGTTCCCTCAAATATCCCAGACCCAAGCCATTTAGGGCTTTATAGGTCATCACCAGCACCTTGAATCTCACCTGGAGGGCAACTGGAAGCCAATGCAGCTCGCGGAGCAGAGGTGTTATATGGGAGTAACGGGAAACCCCCATCACAACTTGCGTGGCTGCATTCTGCACCAGCTGAAGCCTCCGAGTGGTCCTCAAGGGCACTTAGTTGCTTTCACAATTGTTGCAAGAAGACAGAAAGGACTAGGTTTTTTTAATAGCAATGTGAGCAGAATGTTACTGTTCCAGAAAGAGATGTGAAAGAGTTAAACTACACTTCCTGCACCATTTTTTTCAGCCCTGAATTACAGCCTCTGAATTTGCTTGTCAGTAAAGACCAGGGGACTTCAAACTTGGCCCTTTTATGACTTGTGGACTTCAATTCCCAGAATTCCTCAGCCAGGCATGCTGGTTGAGGAATTCTGGGAGTTGAAGTCCACAAATCATAAAAGGGCCAAGTTTGAAGAGCAAAGAAGAGCAAAGAAGAAAGAGAAACTTCGGGAGAAAAACACATACTGTATATATGATTAATAGCTTGGTTCTAAAAACATTAGGAAGTAGGCAATTGCTAGGAACATTCTTTCAAGACAGAGACATTTTCCTATGAAATTGATCAGATTTCATATCTGTTTTCCCTTCCTCTGAACATGTGTTTTTATTGCTTATCTTACTAATATTTCAAAGACTGTCTCTCAAACATTGGGAAGTTTTGAAATCCCTAGGTGCGCCGAACAGATTTATAATCTGTGGCTTTTGACTTTCTCTGAACAAATTAAAGCAACACAAAATTAAAACTTTCTTTATGGTCAGATTTTAAACTTGAATAGCCAAGTCCCAGGACAGCCAAAGTTCTCTCCATTTGTATATTTGTAATGGATGCACCCCCTTCATGGATTACTGCCTTGTCATGGTGAAGGGGCTTGCGTAATTCAATGAAGCTATGGGCTATGCCATGCAGGGCCACCCAAGACAGAAAGGTCATAGCAGACAGTTCTGACAAAACGTGATCCACTGGAGAAGGAAATGGCAACCCACTCCAGTATCTTTGCCATGAAAACCCTATGGACAGTAGCAAAAGGCAAAATGATATGATGCTGGAAGATGAGCCCCTCAGGTCGGAAGGTGTCCAATATGCTACTGGGGAAGAGCAGAGGGCTAGTACTAGTAGCGCCAGAAAGAATGAAGCGACTGGGCCAAAGCCGAAAGGACGCTCAGCTGTGGAGGTGTCTGGTGGTGAAAGGAAAGTCCAATGCTGTAAAAAAAAATTCTCCATAGGAACCTGGAATGTAAGATCCATGAATCAAGGAAAGCTGGACATGGTCAAACAAGAGATGACAAGGCTGAACATAGACATCTTAGGTATCAGCGAACTAAAATGGACAGGAATGGGTGAATTTAATTCAGATGACCATCAGGTATACTACTGCGGGCAAGAATCCCTCAGAAGAAATGGAGTAGCCTTCATAGGCTACTCGGAGGCTCCAGCTGGTACAGAATGCAGCCGCGAGAGTTGTGTTGGGAGTTTCCCGACACTCCCATGTTACACCTCTGCTCTGTGAGCTGCATTGGCTTCCAGTTGTCTTCCGGGTGAGATTCAAAGTGTTGGTAATGACCTACAAAGCCCTACATGGCATGGGTCCGGAATACCTTGGGGACCACCTGCGGCCGGCGTCAACTTCCCTCCGCCCAGTATGCTCCCACAGAGAGGGCCTCCTCAGGGTGCCACTGGTCAAAGAATGTTGACTGGTGGCCCCCAGGGGGAGGGCGTTCTCTGTGGGTGCGCCGGATTTATGGAACCATCTTCCGGTCGAGCTCCGGATGGTGCATGACCTCCGCTCCTTCCGGCACGATCTCAAAACCTACCTTTTCGAACAAGCTGGCCTGGCCTGATGGGATGGGGTTGGGTTTTACTAATCTGTTTTAACCTACTTTTTAATGTGTTTTAACTTATTCGTGGGCATTTTGTTTAATCGTTTTTAATTTTTGTATCTTGTTTTTTTAATATGTATTGCCCTGTTCACCGCCCTGAGTCCTTCGGGAGAAGGGCGGTATACAAATAAAATTAATAATAATAATAATAGTGAATAAAAGAGTAGGAAAAGCAATACTGGGATACAATCCTCAAAATGTCAGAATGATCTCAGTTCGAATCCAAGGCAAACTATTCAATATCACAGTAGTCCAAGTCTATGCCCCAACCACCAGTGCTGAAGAGGATGAAATTGATCGGTTCTATGAAGCCCTACAGCACCTTATACAATTAACACCAAAAATGATGTTCTTATCATCATGGGGGATTGGAATGCTAAAGTAGGAAGCCAAAAGATAACCGGAATAACAGGCAAGTTTGGCCTTGGAGTACAAAATGAAGCAGGGCACAGGCTGATAGAATTTTGTCAAGAGAATAGGGTGGTCATAGCAAACACTCTTTTCCAACAGCCCAAGAGACGGCTCTACACATGGACATCACCAGACGGTCAACACAGAAATCAGATTGACTATGTGCTCTGCAGTCAAAGATGGAGAAGCTCTATACAGTCAGTAAAAACAAGACTAGGAGCTGACTGTGGCTCAGACCATGAGCTTCTCGTTGCAAAATTTAGGCTGAAACTGAAGAAAGTAGGGAAAAGCACTAGGCCACTCAGGTATGAATTAAATCATATCCCTGTTGAATATACAATAGAGGTGACAAATAGATTTAAGGAATTAGATCTGATAGACAGAGTGCCTGAAGAACTATGGACAGAGGTTCGCAACACTGTACAACAGGTAGCAACCAAAAGCATCCCAAAGAAAAAGAAATGCAAGAAAGCAAAATGGCTGTCTGAGGAAGCTTTGCAAATAGCTGAGGAAAGGAGGGAAGCGAAAGGCAAGGGAGAAAAAGAAAGATACGCCCAATTGAATTCAGAATTCCAGAGAATAGCTAGAACAGATAAGAATACCTTCTTAAATGAACAGTACAAAGAAATAGAAGAAAACAATAGAATAGGGAGGACCAGAGATCTTTTCAAGAAAACTGGAGAGATGAAGGGAACGTTTAATGCAAAAATGAGCATGATAAAGGACCAAAACGGCAGGGACCTAACAGAGGCAGAAAAGATTAAGAAGAGGTGGCAAAATTACACAGAATAACTATACAAGAATGAGCTTAATGTCCCTGATAATCACAATGAGGTAGTCACTGACCTCGAGCCAGACATCCTAGAATGTGAAGTGAAGTGGGCCTTAGAAAAGCTGAACAATAACAAAGCTAGTGGAGGTAACAGTATTCCAGCTGAGCTATTTAAAATCTTAAAAGATGATGCAGTAAAAGTGCTACACTCAATTTGCCAGCAAATTTGGAAAATTCAACAGTGGCCACAGGATTGGAAAAGATCAGTTTACATTCCAATTCCAAAGAAAGGCAGTGCCAAAGAATGTTCAAACTATCGCACCATTGCACTCATTTCTCATGCTAATAAAGTTATGCTTAAAATTCTACAAGCTAGACTCCAGCAGTATGTGGATCGAGAACTACCAGAAGTACAGGCAGGATTTCGAAGAGGCAGAGGAACTAGAGATCAAATTGCCAACATACGATGGATCATGGAGAAATGGAACCACTGATTGGTTCAAAATTGGAAAAGGAGTCCGGCAAGGCTGTATACTGTCGCCCTGCCTATTTAACTTATATGCAGAGCACATCATGAGAAAGGCAGGGTTAGAGGAATCAAAAGTTGGAATTAAGATTGCTGGAAGAAATATCAACAACCTAAGATATGCAGATGATACCACTATAATGGCAGAAAGTGAAGAGGAACTAAAGAGCTTCTTGTTGCGGGTGAAGAAGGAGATTGCAAAAGTTGGGTTGAAACTTCACATTAAGAAAACCAAGATCATGGCATCCGGTCCTCTTATATCCTGGCAAATAGATGGGGAAGAAATGGAGGTAGTGACAGATTTTATTTTCCTGGGCTCGAAGATCACTGCAGATGGGGACTGTAGCCAAGAAATTAAAAGACGCTTGCTCCTGGGGAGGGAAGCTATGGAAAATCTAGACAGCACACTAAAAAGCAGAGACATCACCCTGTCAACAAAAGTGCCTATAGTCAAGGCTATGGTCTTCCCAGTTGCAATGTATGGCAGTGAAAGCTGGAGCATAAAAAAGTCTGAGAACCAAAGAATTGAAGCCTTTGAACTGTGGTTCTGGAGAAGACTCCTGCGAGTCCCTTGGACTGCAAGGTGATCAAACTGGTCAGTCCTAGAGGAGATCAACCCTGACTGCTCTTTAGAAGGCCAGATCCTGAAGCTAAAACTCAAATACTTTGGCCACCTAATGAGAAGGAAGGACTCACTGGAGAAGAGCCTAATGCTGGGAAAGATTGAGGGCAAGAGAAGAAGGGGACGACAGAGAATGAGGTGGCTGGATGGAGTCACTGAAGCAGTAGGCGTGAGCTTAAATGGACTCCATAAGATGGTAGAGGACAGGAAGGCCTGGAGGAATGTTGTCCATGGGGTCGCAATGGGTCAGACACGACTTCGCAGCTAACAACAACAACAATGGATGCACAAAGGCCAGTGTCAAAACTTGCACATTTATGTCCCTTTTAACATATAAGGAATACTCAGACCTACCTAGGATCAACGCCACATCTCTTTGTTATGAGAATGCTGTGGAACTTTATGCAGCGATCGCCAGCTGAGATTATTAATTTACAGCTTCGTTTTTATCCCATAACAAATACTTCAAAGGCAATTTCATACCTTTTCCTCTGGTGTTCCATTGCTCTGCCTTCCACTTCCTTGATTTTTTTCCCTTCTGAAGCCAACATGTTGTAGTGTCCTGTCACCCCTTCTTCCCATTTTCTTTAAGAATGATTTTAAAAGCAGATTTGTTGTTGCTTTCACAAAGCTACCATTTTTATTCCCTCCCCATAAATACAAATACAAAGGAAAAACGAGATTGGGAGCAATTGGATGCAGGTGGGAACACTGATTTTCTTGTAATTTCCATACTTCTCTGTCTTCTTTGATTCCAGCTCTAGGTAGCAGAGATAGGAATGTTAACAGAGACACAAGTGTATTTTTTATCATTTGTGTGGTGAAACTGAGACAGTGCCTTGAAAAGAAGAAGAAGTTGTCATATTTTTTATTTATTAGATTTTTATCCAGCTTTTATTACTTTATATATAACTCAAGGCAGGGAGCTCCCTAATATTCCCTCCTCCTCAGTGGCGTAGTGTGGGGGGTGCAGGGGGGGCCGGCCGCACCGGGCGCAACATCTGGGGGGGGCGCTCGGACTCGCAGCTCTCTGCCCCTACCTGGCTCACTCACTCTCTCTCACTGCAGTGCTGGCTGTGCGAATCCGATCCGAGCCACCGGGTCGCCGCCCACTGTGGAGGGGGGAGTGCCAGGGGGCGCAAATTACTTGCCTTGCCCCGGGTGCTGACAACCCACGCTACGCCACTGCTCCTCCTCCTATTTTTTCCACAACAACAACCCTCTGTGGCAAATTGAGTTGACAGAGAGTGACTGGCCCAAAATCACCCAGCTGGCTTTCATGCCTAAAGTGGGTTTAGAACTCACAATCTCCTGATTTCTAGACCACCTCCTTAACCACTACACCAAACCGACTCTCACTATTATAGGGATTGAAATAATTAAGGAGGCCCTATCATGGGACAAGCTTTACCATTCTTGCATTATCACAGAAGTGACCGGTTGCAAGCCATTCTTGTTTGATCAGTCCTTTTCCATTTTGCCTATATGCAAAAGCCAAGCCTGGCTGAATTAGATTAGTGCTTGAATAGGAGAGTATCAAGAGATCTCAGTAGGTGAGTCTGGGAAGTAAAAAAAAAAAAATTCTGGAAGAAGACAATAGTAACAAACTTCTCCAAGTAGCTGTTTTTTTAAGCAGAAGATGTCAGTTGTCACTAATGAGGTTATATTTTTTTATTGCTGCAAAAAATGAAACAATATCTTCATTTCTTCTTTTTCCTCCTCCTTAGCTGGGCTCTGAGTGGACTGCTCCAGGAGAATTCACAAAATTTAGCTCTCAAGTCTCGAAGCCAATCCGGTAGGTGCTACCACCATGTCCTTCCATTTTTCATTTTGACGGATAGACTGATCCTAAGAATTAAAGGAAGAATAATTCACTACTTTTGAAATTGACAAAGGAGAGCTGCCAAGTCATGAAGTGGAAGAATGGCTTTTCATTTTTCTTTGGGCTGGTTTGTTTTTGCTTTAATTCTCTCTGCTAAAATCTGTGGAAGTGGAGATTACTATAGCCTTAAGAGTGCATAATCCATGGGCTCAGTCTGAAATCATTTAACAGAGGTAAGTTGAACTTTTGAACTGATAAGTGCCAGGCTAGCCGCAGAGCATTCTGTTTTGGTTCCTCTTGCTGATGGGAAGATTTTCTATGGAGAGCATTGGGATCTCCAGAACAGATTCAACCCAGCAGAGAATCTTATTCTCTTTCTTCAACCCACTCTTCTGAATTTCCAATTTTCTCACAGTCAGGCCTCTAGGAACTGATGCTTGAAAGCTCTAAAGGAGTCTGTTCAAAGGACTCTTCCCAACAAGTCATGCAAAGAGCATATTGCAGAAAGACTTCACGTGCATTTCACTATGCTTTTCTCAGAGTCGGTGTAATCTGCCCCCACCCAACTTCTGTATTGAATTAGATCCATGAGATGGACGCAACTGGTCAGTTGAAGCCAGCGGTGGGGTTCAAATATGTGAACAACCGGTTCTCTGTGTGGACGCCGCTTCCAGAAGTCCATTCTGGGCCTTGGCAACAAAAAATTAGCTAACGGTTCTGCTGAAGTGGTGCTAACTGGCTGAATCCCTCCACTGGTTGAAACCCTTGCCCCCAAAAGAGTTGCTCTGAACTTCCTGCCTGGCCAAGTCGAATAATGACCTCCACAATGGAGGTGTGGTCGGCTTGCTTTTTTCAAAGAGCTTACGAATTCACAAATATCAGGTGGTCATGCACCATGTAATTTATTTATTTATTTATTTAGTTACATTTATATACCGCCCTTTCCCTGAGGACTCAGGGCGGTTTACAGGGAATTAAAATCCAACATACAAAAGTTAAAACCGAATTAAAAAATATTAAATTGACCCTGTACACAATTAAAACCCCAATTAAAAATTTCTCCTCAGCCTGGGCCCGAGAGCTCAAAGAGCCAGGTCTTCAGGCCCCTGCGGAATGATCGGAGGTCGGGGGCAGTTCTCAGCTCCACCGGCAGCTGGTTCCAGAGGGCAGGCGCTCCCACTGAGAAGGCCCTATCCCTGGGCGTCACCCGCCGGCAATCTCTCACCGGCGGAACCCTGAGCAGACCCTCCCTGTGGGAGCGCACTGGGCGAAGGGCATTTGATGCCGGCAGCAGGTGTTCCCTCAAATAACCCGGACCCAGGCCATGTAGGGCTTTATAGGTAATAACCAGCACCTTGAATTTCACCCGGAGGGCAACCGGAAGCCAATGCAGCTCGCGGAGTAGAGGTGTTACATGGGAGTATCGGGAGACCCCCATTACAACTCGCGCGGCCGCATTCTGCACCAGTTGAAGCCTCCGTGTGGTCTTCAAGGGCAGCCCCATGTAGAGAGCGTTACAGTAGTCCAAGCGGGAGGTCACAAGCGCATGAGTAACTGTGCGTAGGGCGTCTCGGTCCAGATAGGGACGCAACTGGCGCACCAGGCGAACCTGTGCAAAAGCCCCCCTGGTCACGGCTCCTATATGGTCTTCAAAATTGAGCCGTGCATCCAGGAGGACGCCCAGGTTGCGAGCCCTATCAACGGGGGGGTAACACCTCACCCCCCATCATTAAAGGTGGAATAACTTGGTTAACCCAAGATGCCGATATGCACAGCCACTCAGTCTTGGCGGGATTGAGACGAAGCCTGTTTCTCCCCATCCAGACCTGAACCGCCTCCAGGCACCGGGACATCACGGAGAGGGCATCACTGGGTTGGTTTGGGGTGGAAAGAAAAAGTTGGGTATCATCAGCGTACTGGTGATACCCCACCCCAAAACCACGAATGATCTCGCCCAGCGGCTTCATATAGATGTTGAACAGGAGGGGCGAGAGAACCGACCCCTGAGGAACTCCACAAATGAGAGACCTCGGGGCGGATCTCTGCCCTCCTGTCAACACCGACTGCGAGCGGCCCTGGAGGTAGGAGGAGAACCACCGTAAAACGGTGCCTCCCACTCCCAGCCCCCTGAGACGCCGCAGCAAGATACCATGGTCGATGGTATCGAACGCCGCTGAGAGATCTAACAGGACCAGGACAGAGGAGCAACCCCTGTCCCTGGCCCTCCAGAGATCATTCACCAGCGCGACCAATGCCGTCTCCGTGCTGTGTCCGGGCCTGAAGCCCGATTGGTACGGGTCCAGATAATCAGTTTCCTCCAGGAACAGAGGGAGCTGGTGCGCCACCACACTCTCAACAACCTTCGCCAGAAAGCGAAGGTTGGAGACTGGACGATAGTTGTTTAAAACAGCCGGGTCCAAAGCAGGCTTCTTGAGAAGGGGCCTCACCACCGCCTCCTTCAAGGCGGCAGGAAAGACACCCTCCTTCAAAGAAGCAGTTATTACTGCATGGAACCAGCCTCGTGTTCCCTCCCGAGCCGCATAAGCTAGCCAGGAGGGGCACGGATCCAACAAACAGGTGGTGGTGCTCAGTCTCCCCATGATCCTGTCCACATCATCAGGGGAAACAGGGTCGAACTCAGTCCAGATAACGTGCTCAAGACCGCCTGATTCCTCCACATTAGACTCTGCCCAGTCAGAGTCCAAGCCGGTCCGGATCCGAGCGATTTTGTCCGCCAGATGATGACTAAACTCCTCGGCTCGTCCCTGCAAGGGATCCTCTCTCACCTCCTGGTTAAGGAGGGAGCGAGTCACCCTAAACAGGGCGGCCGGGCGATTATCTGCGGACGCGACAAGGGCGGCAAAGTAGTTAGACTTCGCCGTCCTTATCGCCGCAAGATAAGACCTTATAAAGGTTCTTAACTGCAATCGGTCGGATTCGGATCGGCTGGATCTCCAACCGCTCTCTAGACCTCGTCTCCGATGCTTCATCTCCCGGAGCTCCACAGAGAACCATGGGGCCCAACGGGATCTGCGTCGGGTCAGAGGTCGCATGGGTACAACACAGTCGAGTGCCCTGGTGGCTGCCGTTTCCCAGGCCTCCACCAGGGCATCGACTGGGCTGTGGGTAAGGGTGATAGGTATAGGCCCAAGCGCCCTCTGGAACCAATCTGGGTCCATTAGGCGCCTGGGGCGGAACCACCTGGTCGGCTCCGCCGCCCAGCGGCGGGGGATGGCATGACGGAAAACTAGCCTCAGGAGGTAATGGTCTGACCATGGCAGAGGGGTGATAGCCGGAGAACCCCCTCCCAGATCATCCAGCCACTGTCCAGACAGAAACACCAGGTCAAGAGTGTGACCCCCCTCATGAGTCGGGCCCTCAATAACCTGGGTCAGGCCCATGGCTGTCATGGAAGCCATGAACTCCCGAGCTAACTCCGACGACCCTCCCAGTGATGGCAGGTTGAAGTCACCCAGGACTACGAGCCTGGGGAACTCCACCGCCAACCCTGAGAGGGTGTCGAGCAGCTCGGGCAGGGCTGTTGCCACACAGCTGGGCGCCAGGTATGTAAGCAACAAGCCCAACTGAACCCGAGGACCACACCTCAAGAGGAGGGTCTCACTCCCGGCCATCTGGACAATGGTGGCCTCCCGGGGACACAATGTCTCCCGAATAACCACTGCCACCCCACCACCCCTGCCCTGAGCCCGTGGCTGGTGCAGCACCCGGAAACCCGGCGGGCATAACTCGGTGAGAGGCACCCCTCCCTCCGAGCCCAGCCAAGTTTCCGTGATGCACGCTAGATCCGCACATTCCTCCTCAATCCGATCACGGATGAGGGGAGCTTTATTAACTATGGATCTAGCGTTAAAATAGACCAGCCTGAGCTCAGGGGCCTGATCACCCTCATCCCCAGGTAAGAGGGTGCTAACCGGAGGGTCGGAGCGCGCCACCGCTCGAAGATAGCGGGGGCGCGATCCCAGATGTTGATATGACCCTCCTCGCAAACACCTGCTGCCATACCCTATCGCCGTGGGGATTCGATACCCCACCCCCACATTCCCAGCGCCAGCAGCCACCTCCCCCAACCCCGTCCCACCAGGACCTCTAACAGGACCAGACTGAGTGCCGGTTACAAATTCCCTCCCCATCCCCCCCTCCCTCCCCCTCCCTAACCTCCTAAAATAACCGGCTAAAAATCTGATCAGGGGCCTCTTAGCGCGTCTTAACTCGAGGCCCCTATCCAAGCCCAACCACCTCTCGGAGTCCCAAAGCTTGGGCCCGTCATTAAGGGGAGTATGAAAACAGGCGACAGGTCGCGCCCATGAGGCAGGAACCGCCCTAAGGGCATACAAGTCCGCTTCGGAATAACGATGGATCATATAGCACTCAATTAGTCTCTTGGGGCCGATGTTGAAAATATAGCCAAAGGATTGTTCATTGATGGTACGAAGATGGAAAAAGAACAGGTCCAGTGGGCATATCTCTCAATCTGCAAAGCCATCTCAGCTCTCACCCGAGATGGAGTTCCAAGGGACAACCTTAGCCGTCCTCTCACTCCGGCTGAGGAGTCTAACTGGAACAGAGAGAGAAAAGGGGAGTCCTAAGGCAGGGCCACCCCAACTGGTCTCCCACACCAGTGAGGTGGTCGCTGACCAGTCCAGAACCGTCCTCCCACCACGGTTCGGTCCCGTCCACACTGGATTATCCATAGGGGGATCTTAGTTCCCATCAGGTATGGAGCTAGCCGTAATGCCTGCCTGTCAACAAAAGAAGTAAGGAACAGGCAGGCCAGGCCTCTGTCAATCCTCACAACGCCAGCCCGCACCGCCAGTCTGGGGGGGGGAGAACAAAACATTCTCTCCCCAATGTCCATCCACCAGTCCAAGCCATCCTTCAACGGCGGAAAGAAGTGATCCCAGCAGTCATGTTGGGTCCTGGAATTCAGTAACATGTCCGCCGGGGCCGATGACCAGGCCCACAATCTGCAACCACCATCCGGGAGAAGAAGGAGGCTCCTCGCCACCAAAGAACGGTGTCGGTCAGCAGATGGTCGTAAAAAGGATCTCCATCCGGTGGGGTCGTCGCCGCTGCCCCTCCGACAAGCAGAGGGTATCCACGGCGAACAGGCAGAGGAAAGAAGGCAGGTGAGGTGTCCCGGGCTGCACGGCGCTGTAGAGGTGATTGACGCCATAACAGAGCTCAACAGGTCAGCAGAGATTGTCAGCGCTGCTCATTCAGATCAACAGGCCGCTAGCTCGGGGGGGGGGGAGGCTCAGCATCATGAAAAGTAGCGTCCAGGAGCCGTTTCAAAGATCCCCCAATCCCTAAAGTCGCCTCAATCCCCAAGCAGATAAAAAACAGGCAGACGTCCCGAGTTTCACAGCGAAGCAGCGCTCAGCGCCATAATAGAGCTCAGCAGTTCGGCAGGCAGTTCTCAGTTCTCAGCGCCGCTCGATTGAATCAACAAGCCGCTATTCCGGAGGGGGGGGCTCAGCGCTACGAAAAGCAGCGCCCAGCAGCTGTTTTGAAAAACCCCCAATCCCAAAGTCGCCTCGGCCAGCAACAGCATGAAATCAGCTCAGCCAGCAGCAGATGAAAAGAAGCAAGGCAGACATCCAGGATTCACAGTATAGCTGCGCTCGGCGCCATCGTGAGGCCGGCAGATCGGCAAACGGCAGATGTTAAAACGCCGCTAATTCAAAGGGGGGGGCTCAGTGCCACCGAAGACAGCACGTAGCAGCTGTTTTTAGCTCCCCCACCCCCAGAATCGCCTCAACATACCTAGGGCTTCCCAGAGCAAATCCCTTTGGGGCCCTCGAAGAGCGCCCGAAGCTTAAGTTGCGGCCGTCGCCATCTTGGGCAAAAAAAAAAAAAAATTCCACATTGAGAAGTAACATATTGGGTATTAAGGAGGGGTGGACTGTTTAGAAGAAACAGAATGCTGAGTAATAGCTATGAAAATATATTGAGGTAAGCAGGGAGTCTGCAGCAAAGCGGGATGAGTTATGGCAAGCCCTTCCCTTACGTACCTGTGTGGTAATAGCACTGGGCTTACTTAATGCTACAAAACCACATCTTGCTCCTTTCTTACCAGTTAACCAGATTAGTGAGTTCTTTTTTGCTGGTAATTGCCAATTGCCAACTGAAAGCAGAGCAGCAGCTGACCTGGTTTCTGTTGTTTGTTTTGCTAACAGCAAACAACCAAAGTGCCATTTTTATATTATTATTATGGTTGGTCACACAGTCAGCCAGAAGTTTAGACTGGATTTGGCATTTTTTGATGGTATTTAAATGCTGATGATGTTTAACTGATGCTCCAAATATTTTAGGATTGCACCCAAGATGCCTGTCACTATTGGTACTATCTTTGCTTTATTTTGCCATCGTCATTCTATTTGCAGATCTTTTTATTTTGTGACTTATTATTATTTAATTTTCTGAAAATTGAGTTAAGTCAGTTGACTTCAGTGGCTGTAGATAGTTAACTTTAGAACCAGCTTTCCTGACCCAAGGCCAGTTTTAATCCAAGTTCCAAAAGCCATTTGCTATGTTCTCATAACATTGTAGTTTCAATCAAATAAATCACACCACAACTTAACATAATGGTCTTGCTTACATGATGTGCTAAAATTGTACCCAAACTCCAACAAACATTGAACCATAAACTGCCTGTCCTCATTGTAACTTATACAAACCCAGGCTGTCTCTCAAAGCTGCTTAAAATGGCAAGTAAACTTGCATTTCCATTAGACTTTTTCTTTTCTTACTGGCTATCTGTTTTGTATCTTCTCTTTTTTCTTTACTGTCTTCTGTTCTCTCCCTGGTTTACACAAAGGCTGGTCACTTTGAAGCTAAGCTACTTTCTGTCAAATTAGAAGTCTGTCAGCTTCATTCCCGCTGTTTTTATTTTTCTTTGAATCCAGCTGGCAGCTCTCTTATGGCTGCATCTTCTTTTGCCCCATCAGTTTATTGTCAAGCTGGACCTCTCTTGGCATTTTGCTGAAGAAGTGTTTCCCTCATACACAAAATTGTATCCTGTCAACAGAAAAGCATAGGCCATTTGAGTAATTGGGAGTCCTTACAAGGTATCTGTTCTGATTCGTACAGAATTTTCAGTACTGGAGCTGCAGAATCTCTTGGAAATGACTATCTCCTCTCAATTTCAATACAGTACATTTTTTTTTGCCAGGAGGGTCCTCCTAAGCGGTAGACTGCCCATTCATGATATTGTGAGTTTATGCTCTTTTAACACATATAAACACCTTTGTCCTTTCCATGCAGTAAGGGATTATTTCGCAAATAGTTGTAATGACATGAAAGTAATATTTAAATAGATCTCTGTGAAGGTTACCAATTATTTTTCTGGAAGTCACAGTCTATGCACTAGTTTCATTTCCCCCTAACTCCTAATATATAGTTGTCTTTTCTTGTCTTTTTTGTCTTTGCATAGCTTCTTTTTTTTCTGTGTATAGAGCCTATGCTATATCATCAAACTGGAGGTGTGGGTTTTCCAGAGTTTCCTCACTAGGGCCAAGACACTAACCGTTCCAAAATAATAATGATATGTGCTGAATGTTTATTGTTTTTCTCTGTTGCTAGAGGAGAGTGATGAGGACAGTCATTCAAATGCAGGAATAGAATATGAATGGACACACACATGCCTAAAGAATAGACAAGCTAAAATGAAGCTGACTACTGGCATGATGGAAATTTTCCAACAGCAATACCATCATGCTGGTACTTAGTAGAATTTTTAAAATGTGAATCTTTCAATGATCTAGCACTGATTCATGCAGGGAGGAATATTAAAATAACAGCATGTTCTTGTGTCACTAAACAATCTAAGCACTCAGCAGATCAAGAAACAAAGGTCAATATATTTTTACCTCAGTTTCTCTGTTGGAGACATAGTGAGACTGAAAGTAATTCACTATTTCAACTACAAAAAGCTATGGATTTAAGGTTCCCTTAAAACTTCCCTTGCCCAAAATTTCACTAAAAATAGGTAAGCTCTCTTGCTTTGGAGTTTGGGTCAGTCAAACCTTATTTTTTGAATGAGCTTGTTTTCCCTTTCCCATGTATCCCATTCTTGAAAACATCCCAGGTTTGTGATATTGGGTGTTCTCAAACCCCATGAGAAACAGGAATGACTAGAGCTTAACCCCAATCCATGAACTAAAGTATTTGATCATGAATTTTCTTGAAAGAACTAAAAAATAAATGCCTTTGTTAGATTATCTCTGAATAGTACAGTGCAAAGTCAGGAGCAAGTTAGCAAAGGTATCTTATAGTCTTCCCATCATTAATAGCAATAAGACTTATACACTACCCTATAGTGCTTTACAGCACACTCTGAGTGGTTTACAAAGTCAGCATATTGCCCCAACAATCTGGGTCCTCAATTTACTGACTTTGGAAGGATGGAAGGATGAGTCAATCTTAAGTGAGTCAGGATTGAACTCCTGGCAATGGGCAGAGTTAGCCTGCAATACTGCATTTTAAACACTGCACCACAACAACTCTTAATGATTCCTTATTTCTGTTCCTGGAAATGATTTGGTACAATCCATACTTGAGAGCTTGCTATATTTTAGTTCAGTGTTTTTCATTTTCTGCAAACTGTGACTTTAAATGGAAGGGTTCAACTTCTGTGCATTTGACATTGGCTCACCAAACGACATACATGAGCTGTACAACATTTCTCCTGTCCTGTGGCTAGAGTTTTCAAACTGATGGGGGTGGGTGGGGGAGAATTGTTACTTTGCTACAGATTGCCTTGCAGATGATTAGCTTGGGACAAAGTACTGTGCTAATCTAATTAAGGCCCAATGGAAAAAAGTGGAAGGGAAGGTTGGGCATCATTAGTAGGGGCGACAATTGTTGGGACTTATTTGCCATACCCAGTTCAATAAAACAGCTGCCTGGAGACCAGCCAACTTTGATAGCAAGAAGTCTGTCTACCTCTGGGAATTCCCAGGGGAAATTAGAGAAGCTTTTTATCCTTGTTCAATTGAAGTACAACTGTGATGAGCAGGACGTGACAGTGCTAGTTTACATGCCCTACTTGTGTGTATCAATGTACACACACAAAAACACATATATGCTATAAAAAGTGTCTATATGTCTAATTTGAGACATATTTTACAATATGTGTATGTTGTTTTTTAATGGTGCTATTGTGAATCACCTCTGGCCCAGTGACTGGAGGAATATTTTTTTAAAAATCCTTTAAATAAAATGAAACAAATACATTTGAATGATTTTCCTAATCTACAACCTTTCTTTGCGGCTTTGTTCCCAGGCCTTATTGAGCTCCATCACTGGGTGTCTCTGCTGGATCACATAAACTTCCTTTATTCAAGTCTTAGTCAGAAATATACTTGGAATGATTTTTCCTCTTAGGCTGCAAGTGTTCTAAAGTATTACACTACCCTTATTTATTTATTTTAAAAAACAAATGCATATTCCATGCTTTCACTAGCAGCTGACCATGTGATCTTAGAAACAGTAACTTCTGGCTTCGACGAAACTCCAGGATCACCTCTTTTCTTTTGTCTTTTTGCCCGAAATACTGGATCTTCATAAAGAAAACTAAGCTCTGCTTTAGTTCGAACAATTTTTGATCCAGAAGGTAGGATAAGCAATGGTGATTTTAAATTACAAGGAGGTAGATTTTGGTTGAACATCAGGAGAAATTCCTAAGTGTAAGAGTTTTTCAAAATCAGAGAGTCTCAAAGAATGATGAATTCTCCTCTATTGGAGATGTTTAAATGGGTGCTGGATGGTCACCTGTCAGGGATGCTGCACTAGTGCAGACATGTCAAACACAAGGCCCGGGGGCCAGATCTGGCCTGCGAAGTGGTTTCATGTGGCCCGCGAAGCCATCCTGGAAACAGGGAGGGAACGGCCCCCACTGCCTTGGCCCTGGCCCAGAGACCCTCCTTCTGCCAGAGACCCTCAGATCTGTCCCACTCCTGCCCAGGCCCCCATAGGCACCCTTGATGCGAACAATGTATAGCTGGCCACGCCCACCCAGAAGGCCATATGCACTCTAGCCACGCCCACCCAGTAGGCCAT
Organism: Vipera ursinii; assembly: GCF_947247035.1. Classification (NCBI taxonomy): domain Eukaryota; kingdom Metazoa; phylum Chordata; class Lepidosauria; order Squamata; family Viperidae; genus Vipera; species Vipera ursinii. Next base: position 111,824,695 of record NC_139512.1, on the reverse strand, counting down.
GCCCACCCTGGCCATACCCACCCGGCCCCCTGAGGGCAACTGCAATGCTGATGCGGCCCACAATGAAATTGAGTTTGACACCCCTGTACTAGTGGATTCCTGTGTTGAATAAGGAACTGGACTTGATCATATCTAAGATCCCTTTCAGTCCTACCATTTTGTAATTCCATGACTTGAATTTTTGTTATTTTAATCAGTGTTGTACATCATAAAATATACTAGATTGCTTATCGGTTAAAATGCATAGAAGTGCTTTCAGACTTTCTAAGAATTGCATCCTTCTTGAAGGGAAGAAAGAAAAGAACGGAAATATATGTTCTAAACCAAGGGTCGCCAACCCCAGTGGGCCGTGGCCCACTGCCGGGCCATGGCCATGGCCTGTTCGAAACTGGGCGTGGGAGAAATGGATAAGCGCGCATGTGTGAAACTCCATTTGCACAAGCACCCTCTGCTCAAGCACCCTCTATTCATGTGTGTGGAACTTTGCATGTGAGCACAAGGACCCTCTGCTCAGGAGTGAATCTTCATTTGTGTTAGTGGAGGGCATGCATACGCACTGTTTGCACAGATGGAGCTGTGCACATGCACATATGCTTTCCGCTCATGCCCCTCCCATGCCAGGCTGGTTTGCCAAGCTGGAAAAGATGGGGATTGCTGTTCTGAACAGCATTTGTGTTCTTGCACTGAAGCAGGAGTGCAGTTTATGAGGGTGAAGGTTCGTTCTCTGAGCTTGTAGATGCAGTTTATGTTAGCTATTTGAATTTGTCAGGAACTCTTGTTAGAGCAAAGGTCCCCAACCTTTTGGGTACCAGGGACAGGTTCTGTGGAGAAAGGTTTTTCTGGAGACCAGAGAGTGTGTGATTTTGTGTGCTGCCTGCATGCCATGGATGGGACTTTGCTTGTTTGTGCAGACTGGTTGCAGGCATGCCGTGGCCCAGTACCGGTCCAGGGACCAGGGGTTGGGGACCCCTGTGTTAGAGGACATGCTACTGAACATATGTCCAGTACTATATAAGTCATTGAGTAGCAACACATCCCATTCAAAAGGAAAAGTGCTCATAACATACTTTTCTTGGAAGCCACGATTAGGCTTCAGGCAGTTATAGGTGAATGCTAACAGACACCAATATTTCAAGTAACAGTTAAATATATTAAGATATACATAGGGAAGGAAATTCTCACTGGAATATAAACTGCATTCTAAACTTTCCTAGTCCCTTAAATTTTATTTATTTAACTTAAAATGAGTCAGAAGAGAGATAACATTGTATCTTTTTATCTATTGCTCCTTTTCTGTTCCAGGGATCATAAGGTTCATAAGTGTGAAGAGATGGTGCAATCTCCAACATTTAGATCCTGAATTCTATGTTTTGAACCGTCTCCTTTTTAGATGATAACATATACTATATCTGTTAAATCTGTTACATTTTATGGCCCTTCTGAGTTTCTGTCTAAAATATTAGCTGGAAATTAATAAACTAGGAGAGGTGTCATTGCCCATATTAAGGGATACAATTCAGTGCAGGTCATTCCAGCTTTTGATAAAAGTATGAAAATTCTTCACCTCAGACTAAGGGCAGATGGAGGTTTACTTTCTAAACTTTATGAAAAGACCCAGAAGTCTCTCTGTTCTTTTTTCTTAATGTTTAATGCCCAACATGCTTACCACAGCACGGGACTCTTTGAACAGGAAAGCCTTTGTACTTCTTCCTTGAATAGCCCTGTGATCATGTAAAGAGAAAAAGGATAAGAATGAAGAATCTAAGCTTGATGTAAACAGAAAATCCAAGGATAACCTGGCAATAGAGACAGGCTATTTATGGCTGTTTAAAGAAAAAAAAATCAGAGCATAACCAAGATTTTTTAAAAAAAGTTTTCTATAGAGCATTTCAGTCAAAATGCTGTATAATGCACTGTATTTATAAAAGAAAAATGGCTCTGAATGACAAAGAATTATAGACAGTTGGAGTGCATCCATAGAGAAGACAATTTATTCATGAACCTTCAACGTTTTTGAAGAGTTCTCACTCTTAGTGAATTTCCTTGTCAAGGAAGCAATTTCCTTGCTTCCATTCAGAAAACATAAGATGATCCTCCTACTTCATAGATAATTATTTGGAGAAAGTTCTCATATTCCTTTGGGTTGTTAAACGCTGTTATCAGTAGAGGTAGCAGAGAATGAAAAAGTTTGGGAAGTGAAATAAAGGGAATAGAAACAAAAACGTCAAAAGAAATTTCAAGTCTCAACTGGAAAGCTCTGTTTTTCAAAGAAGATTCATTAGGCCCCTTTGTAGAATTGGTCTGATAAGGAAAAGGAACATTAAATTTATTTAAGCATCTATATAAACTGGTGGTTGATCAATTCCTTCCCATTTATCTTTTCAAGACGAGACCTTTTTGGTACTCTCATTTAGTTTCCTTGAGCAACAAAAGTTGCAGAAGTGCTAGTTTGGCCTAGGTTTCCAGAGGTACTTGTCTTTCAAATGATATAATTCAGACAAACATTTGCTGAACTAAAGAAATGGTGCAAAATGGCCATTTTGTTTTTTCTGGGTTTTTTTTTGGGGGGGAGGGGAAATGTTTCTGAAGAAGTGTAAAGTTAGAATGTAGGGAGCTATCAACCAAGTACTTTCTGAGCATCTGATATCTCTTATTTGGGATGAAGATAGCAAGGATTAAATATGGCATCTCTAAGTTGATTGTGGCTTATTTGGGCAGTTCTTTGAAGTCAATTATCTCATGGTTTCCTGTGGTCTTTGAAGTAAACTAATTGTAATGCCCCTGTTCTTAGCAAGTTCAGGGTAGCCCAATTTTGTTGCTATTAGAAAAATGTCCATCATTTCTGCAAGATAGTGCCACAAATGAGTTAGCAAGCATCAGCTAAAGTTAGTAACAGTCCATCTTATATTTTGGGAGACTGAGCCTTGTTTTTCCATGTAGAACCTTCTTGTTTTCTTCCCAGGGCTTAAGAATCCCTAACTTACAAAATTATCAAACTTTATTCAACTCTGGGGAGTTTGTGTTGTTATTAAAATGAATAACACACTGCATTGATTGAGTTTCTTAGCTAGTTCAAAGCAGACTTCTGGCTCCCTGGATGGAAGATGGGATATGGTTTCCATGGCAGCAGCAGCAACATGCAGTGCACCAAGCCAGCAGGGAGGATTTTAGGAGTCTTCTGCTCTGACCAATCAGAATTGACAGGCAGCAATGATACCATGGCAGGATCTCTGCTGTAGCTGCAGTTCATCTATCTCCCCTGTGTCAGCTATGGGCGGTCATCTATTATAGCTGGGATTACTGACAGCATCCTCTTTGCCTTTGTTCTAATTCTTCTTTTTATTCCTTCAATGCTTCATCTCCTTCATAGCAGAGATAGCTTTCTGAATGCTTGAAGTTTTTCCATAGATCCTTCAGTACTACACTTTATTTGAAATTTAAAAGCTATCGTCAAAGTTATGCATACATGATTTGGAAATATATAGAGCAGTGATGGTGAACCTTTTAGAGACCGAGTGCCCAAAGTGCAACCCAAAACCCACTTATGTATCGTCGGGTGCCGGGTGGGTGCAGCCCATTGGTTGGGTGTGCCCCATTGGGTAGGTGTGGCCCATTGGGTGGGTGTGGCTGCGGTGGTAACGGCAGACTGGGTGGGACTAAAAAGTTCAATCAATCAATTCCAACTTTGCGAGATCTTTTTTTTCCGGTAAGAAGTTGAAATTGATTGATTGATTGAACCTCTTTTTTTGCACACGGCAGCGGAGGCCTAAAGTGAAAAGGTTTTATAAAACCCAGCTGAAGGCCTAGGACTGGGATGACAGTATATGTGCCCACAGAGAGGGCTCTGCGTGCCACCTGTGGCACACGTGCCATAGGTTTGCCACCACGGACATAGAGGCTTTAGGTCCAAATGCCACTTCTGAATCAATGAATAAAGTCTAATTTTATCTGCACAAGCAAAAACAGAAGACATGTTCAAAGTTATCATGGTTGCATTTTATTGTTTGTTTGCTGCCCATCTCGTCGCAAGGTGACACTGGGTGGCTAACAACATACAAAGAATTGGACCACAAATAGGCAAAGTGTTGAATATATATGCGATGAATGACTAAGCAAAATATTCATGTCTAGGGCCCCATTCTTTGTCTTGGCTCTGCATCTCCCCTTTCCCTACTGTCTATAAGCATTAGTAAGGATTATGTTAGGTTCCATGATAATACGTTGCTGGAATATGTGGTAGGGAGGTAAACTTTTTTTTTAGCTCATCCAATGCCCAGTGTTGGATGGTTCAGCAATCTTTACATGTTATATCCTTCTGCATATAACAGACCAGGCATGTGAGCAAAGAGAATCCTGTTGCTATTCAATCTTTACCATTTATTCAGCCCATTTCAAGCATTCCCAATATTTCTACAATAATCTTCAAGGCAGGCCTTTATAACTTAAATTATAGGGATAAAAAAAAATAACTGAGGCTGGAAATTGGAGTTTTTCAAAGGACATTTTACTAAGCTTATGCTGAGATAAAACCATGGTCATTTAGATCCCAGCTGATGCACTTAATCTTTACACTACTACCGCTCCCTTTTACCTTTTGTTACATCCACTGTTCCTAAACCCATGAAAATATGAATAGTTGTGCCAGTTTATGCAATTTGATGAATTGCAGCATTTTTCTCTGAAAGTAGAAAACATAGATGTACTTTACATTTTAGAAAAGGGGGATGACCCTTTGCGCCCTTTCTAGTAGTCGGCAGGGAGCTGTGGTATTATTCATTATTCCTGGGATGATACAGTATATTCAGTACCTCTAGTTAAAGAGAGACCAAAGTGTACAGCCAATAGGACTCCTACTCTGCTGCCTTTCTCTATTACTGGGCACGCACAAGGCCTATTGTTGGACAGTCTATGTGAAACAGAGTCAATGGCAGCTTATTTCATCAGTTTCTTCCCCCACCCCTCTGGTCTCTAGTATGTTGCTACCAAAGAGAATTCCTTCAGGTCCTGTAAATCTGGGGTTATAACCTCTCTTCCTTTTCTTCTCTTCCCACCTAGTGTCCTTTCCTCCAGGCGCTACTACTTTGAGCTCCTCCATAAGCAGGATGACCGTGGATCTGACCATGTGGAAGTGGGTGTAAGTAAATCCCTATGGATTATTTTCCCCATCAGGTACAATTAATCCATTAAGAAAAATAGCAATAATTCTGGCTGCCAGCTTTTTGGTTATTGACTCAAAATACTGTCACTGAATACATATTTATATCCTACTAAACTTCCCTAGGGACGTGGTGGCTCAGTGGGTTAGGACGCTGAGCTTGTCGATCAGAAGGTCGGCAGTTTGGTGGGTCAAATCCCGAGTGCTGCGTAACAGAGTGAGCGCCTGTTACTCGTCCCAGCTTCTGCCAACCTAGCAGTTCGAAAGCACGTAAAAAATGCAAGTAGAAAAATAGGGACCACTACGGTGGGAAGGTAACAGTGTTCCGTGCGCCTTTGGTGTCTAGTCATGCTGGCCACATGTCCACGGAGACGTCCTCGGACAAGCGCTGGCTGTTCGACTTTGAAACGGAGATGAGCACCGGCCCCTAGAGTTGGAAACGACTAGCACGCATGTGTGGGGGAACCTTTACCTTTACCTTAAACTTCCCTAGCCCCAAAAGAATTTCTGGCAGAATATTAACTGGACTGTCATTAATGTGGGCTAACGGAGGTACAAGCTAAAAAAAACAACCTGCCCATGTTTATCAGATCAATGTTTATCAGATAAGACAAGCATAATGAACTTTTTTTTTCTTAACTCCCTTAATTGGGTCTATATAGTAAAACAAAGGATAAGGGAGAAAGAGATGTCCCATCTTCTCATGCTTGTAATGGAGATCGGGAAGGTTTTTTTCCCCCCTTCAAATTAATTATAGACTCCACTGGGGAAAATGGAGAGAGTGAGAAAGAGTTCCTAGGTGCTAATTTCTTAAACACTTTTATTCACAAGATAAAATGTCTCAAAAAAACAAGCTCATTTTCTTGCCTCTTTGTTGAGCTGTATTCCTTTTGTATAAGGCTTCACTGCACTGCAGGCTGCCAAAGGTAAAATATTCGTCTTTTTAAAAGAGGCTCCATTACATTTCTAAATTAAAAGGAAAACTAGCCATTCAGTAAATGCTCTTCCCTCCCATGGATTGCCTGCCTGTACCTACTGTGAAGTCTTTCTCAAAGGATTTTGGATCCTCCTGGCAGGTGTAACATCCAGAGAACAGGCAATGGGGGAGATGCTCCATGGGATTATTTTTGGTTTAACATCATAACCAGGGGTGTCAAACTGCCAGCCAACGGGCTAGTTCCGTCATGCGGAGGCTGCGCCTACCCCAGCTCCGGAAATGCAAAAAAAAAAAGTCACAATACGTCGCAACATGTCATGTGATGCGGCGAGTTTGACACCCGTAATATACCATCCTTTGGGTGCTCCAAGAACTGAAAAGCACCTGGGCCTGTAAAACTATTGTGAGGTGATTTGCCTGGGTCAATGTTAAATATAATGAATGAACAGCTTATGCCCTATCTAAAAGCAAGTATATAAAGCAAGCAGATAAACCCAAACACCTTAATGCTTGTGTCCAAATGCTTGTCAGTTATTCCCAAGCTGCCCTCCCAGGATTAAACATAGCAACATGAAATATTGAACCTATAAGAGCAGGAAACGGAAGTAGATTTTTTTAGGGGGAACTCAAAGTGACTGGAACTGCTTTGTGTTCAGACATTTCCAATGGAAGCATCATAAACAGGACAATAACTCTCAGCCCAGCTCTAGGAATATTATCAGTAGACCCTAAATACCACTTCTCTGAATAATCCAGGTTTTATTTCTCACACATGAACTCTATTTAGAGGATTCTTGGACATACATTATTTTAAGGTATTCACTAGAGGGAGATGAAATTTTGTTGAAATGAAATCTCTTTACCCTAAAGGCAGTGTTATTCTGAAACCATTTTCCATATCCAGAGCAGTTTTGTGATTGTTTTTCATTTGCTTTGTTTAAAAAAGTGAACAAATGATATTGAAACTATAAAATTGTAGGTGGCTGTCCGGCCCCCTTCCCAATATTAATATTCACATTGCTATTTAGAATATTGTATGTAATATTTGCATTTTGAAATACAGAAGACAAGTTCATATAATAGGCAGAAGATGTGTGAAGCATTTTCTTTTTAGTACATTTATAGAAACACTTAGCTTACATTCTTTGAAAGGAAATAATAACACATTCCACAGAAGGATAAAGGATTTGACTGCAAGTCAAAAAGCATTGAGACATCACCCAAGAGAATAGTGTTGTCTTTTCTTACAATGCCTGGATCATTTCTTGCTAAAAAAAACCCCTTAAATTTGGGGGTAGGAAGAAGATCCATGCTTGGCTCCAGAGCAGGATATAAATGAGATATACACTGGTAGATAGATGCCAATGGTCAAGTTTGGTCTTCTCAATTTAAACAAAATAGATTCTAGTCACAGTACTTACTCAAACTTATCAATCTTTTATTAAGGAAGACCTTTTACTTTCAAATTATACCCTCAACGCAAAATTCCATAAAGCTCCTGGAAAATAGGATTTGCACTTGTTTTCAATGGAGAATGGCAGCCATTATATTATCTGCTGTCCCTTTCATAATATGGTACCATGGGGATAAACATTGGATCAGATGATGGAAACCTTCATGGGTTCTGAAGTGGAATGTATACATTTTTGTTTGTGTGTTCCTTTACATTAGTTACTAAGTAGTCACTCTTATTTTGTTGTTGGTTTGAAAGAAATATAAACCAGTCCCTGGGAAAGCTGCAGTTTTAGAACTGGTGACTCTTAATGACATTAATGTTTTAAGTTTGGATAGATATCTACATTTGCTAGAATTATACTCACATCTAATCAATTTTATTCTCATTTAATCACTTTTGTTCAAATTTGCTCCTGTTGGCATTATATTTTATGTATTATACTTATGTGATATCTGTGGTTGCAGCAATAGACTTTATTACTTATGAATATAAATACATGCAAATTGAAGGACTTCTGTTTCTTTCAGTGGCGAATTTTCCTTCCCAGCTTCAAGTTTGAAGTCATTGATTCCCCTTACATCTCACTCTATACAGGTAAAGATTCTATGAAGCCCTAGAAACCCAATTCCCATTGCATAGTAATAAATAGGATTGCAGTGGTTATGGTTAATGAGGACAGTATGCAAAAAAGTGAGGGGTCATCTGTACTTATTGCCTAAAAGACCTTGTATTCTGACTTTTTTTTCTTGCGTTGAACACCTGTATGCCAATTTTGTAGCATATAGCATCATTGTGATAGGTGAGAGGATAATCTTTTCAGTATAATTAGTGCTCAGAAAGGTTGATCAGCACAAGATAGAAGAAATCCCAGAGAAAAATGAATAAGGATCCCTTTTCTTAGGCAGAGGGACAGCTTTGCTTCTATCTTCCATCAGACAATAGAGAAGAAGGCATAAAAACCCTGAACTTTGTTTAGCAGTCTAAGGATTATCTTTCAAGTTTATTGGATTTATTATTTTTATGCATCATGTAAAGTCTGTCCTATGTGCTCAAGCTTTGTTGATTAAATATTGTGGGGGCTTTTTTCAAATTGCATTATATTTTGTTACTTTCTGAAACTGCTAGTCAATTTGATTAATTTTGTTGTTTATATTATTGCTTGATTTTGTTAGTTTATTTTCCTCTGATCTTTTATCATTTTAATTGTGTAATGGCTGTGTTTTTATTACTATTTCATAATATTGCTCTTTTTAGAATATGCAAATTGCAAGGGAGGCCTTAAGGTGGAATAGAAATCTTCCAGATAAATTAATTGAATATTTTTTTCCTGAACTTTTTCCTTCATAGTCATTTTTCTCAAAAACTTTACTAGGTCTTTTATTAATACTGTAGAACATGGTTGTCAAACTCGTCACGTGACATGTCGCGATGTATCACTTTTTTTGCATTGCTGGAGCTGGGGTGGGCGTGGCCTCCGTATGATGCAACCGACCCACGGGCTGGCAGTTTGACACCCCTGCTGTAGAATGTTTGCTTCCCTTCTCTGCTGAGCTATCAACTTGCCCTGTATAATCTTTTTTTCCATTCAGCCTTCTAAAACTACATCTCTGAAAATCCCTTCTACGAGTTCATTCTAGAAAGTATGGGGATTAAATTGAGGACTTCTGAGGTCAGAAGCTGAGAAGCCCAAGGCACATATTTGTCAAACTTCAGGAAGGTAGTAGAAAAGTGCTGAAATTAAACCACAGTGGGTGTGATAAGGAACTTCACCTTCATGTTGATTGAGGACAATCTACTGTTTTAATAACTTCTTTCTAATGTGCAGTGGGGACTAACATCTAACCATGCCATGTCATGTGTCTAAGACTCTTTAGCTGAGTCTAATTCATATTAAGCTGTGTCAACTCAAACGTCTAGAATCACTGCTGGTCTCTTGTCTATGAATCTGGCAGCATGCTTATGAAGTTGGGAGTATGCTTCATAAAATATTATCAGATGGATCAAGCATTTGAGCTATGAAAGGCATTTAGTTACTGTCTTTCACAAATAAAAAAGAAACAATGTGAAATGTTGATGCTTTGCCTAAAAGTAGAAGTGTGTATGTGTAATATCTCTCGGGGGGGGGGGAGGAAATATAAATAAAATTCTAGGAGCATCAGAAGCTTCTCTAGGAGCTTCTTTGGTCCCTGGGCAAAAAGAAAAGAGGCTAGCATGAAAAGCCCTCCTCCCCCCCATCCCAGCAAATGTCCATCAGATGATGCTTCCTAAACTGAATTATGAACAGCTGTCTTGTAAACAAGGATGGATAGTGCCAGATTTAATTAAATCCATAGATCTTCCACTTCCTGCTCATAACTTGGTCTGGTAGCAGGAGGCACTTGATGAATAGATTTCTGCCTGGCACTCAATACACAAGGTGCCTATAATTCAGAATCCAGCAGAAGGTGTAGATAAAGCAGAGGGCTTGTGTAAAAGTACAGGGGCATGGCTGCCGCCCAAGGGATCAGGGCAATTGGGGTATTGACAGAAGTGCTTGCAAGATAGATGGGCTGTGAGGGAATGTTTCCATCTGGAGACATCAGTCATTGTGAATTTTCACCTTTGTCTTCTGGTCTACGGCTACCACTCCATGAAAAGTGATTTTCTTGGTATCTCATTCTTTGCCTGAAATTCCTTCCTTTGCCAAAAAACAGAAAATAAAATGGGAATGATTGCATATGAACCTATGAGATACAGGGAGGAAAAGAGTGAAATATTACCATTTAATATTTAATATATTTTAAACATATTATCACTGGCATATTTTTTGCATTTGATCATTCTTCAACTGCGTCCTGGGATGACTAAGTTAACCTTTGTGTTGATGTATTCTGTACAGGGAATTCATGCAATTCTCACTGCAGATTTTATGGTATTTGTATCATGTTTTTCAAAATTTATGAAGCAGTTTAGAGATAACAACAGCAATAATGCAGAAATTAAGCCCAATTGCAAAAATGGGATCAACAACTTGCATTAAAATCAAGAAGCAGCTTATCAGTCAGTAACTTCAAAGGCAGTTAGAACAAATGAGAGGTTATATTTCCCAAAGCAGAGTATAATAAGGAAGGCTGTACTTCATTACTCTATATTATTAGAGAAGTGCCTTTCTAATGAACTTTTCCAGCCTATCTCATAGTATGGAGAAGGGCAAGGCTCTTGCTGTCTAAAAACCAGATCAGTAACAATATGGTTCTTGATAGACCAGTATCATATCCTGGCTTTAGGTAGTCTTACTTGAAAGACAGGTAATAGTAACCTTTTGAGGAAGGCAAATCTCATGTAGGAAGTTTACTTTGGAAAACCCCAAAGTATTTAATAACTATAGCTATAATTAATTATGTAATTTAGCTGCCACATACAGACAAGTGGATGAATATTGTGGATGTTATCACGGACTTTGCTGCTATTCGGCATCTGGAATTACTCTCCTTGAGGGTGGAATATGGCCACAGATGGCAGTAATTTCCATCTACTCTGCCCAGCTCCTCAAGCTACACCTGTCTGGTTATTTGTCCCTGTCTGCTTTTCCTTTTGCAGCACTACATGTTTAATCTTCTTAGCCTATCTATTTGCTTTTCCCAATCATTTTTTAAAATAATGGTTGCTAAAGAAGAAAGAAAAATTTTGAATTCTAGCACCCATTATTATTTGCAAAGCTTTGATCAAAAAGAATCTAAACCCTTTAGAAAGAAAACAGTCAGCAAGCATGTATGGAAAAATGCAAGAGAACGTAACAAAACTATTGTAGTTAATATGTACCAGCTATTCAAGAGAAATGTCCATGGGAAAGTTGGTGAAGCAATTGAAGTACAGATTATGGGAGACGCACTCTTGTCCTTCTGGTATTGTGCTTTCCATAACATGTCATCACATCTTTAGTGTGACTGGAGGAAAGGTCTCTAAATAGCTGCCCTCTTTTGCAGGGGCCTGCCTCATTGGAGCACTGAATTTGTTGTTGCTGTTGTTGTTGTTAGTTGCGAAGTCGTGTCCGACCCATCGTGACCCTATGGACAACGTTCCTTCAGGCCTTCCTGTTCTCTACCATCTTCTGGAGTCCATTTAAGCTCACGCCTACTGCTTCAGTGACTCCATCCAGCCACCTCATTCTCTGTCGTCCCCTTCTTCTATTGCCCTCAATCTTTCCCAGCATTAGGCTCTTCTCCAGTGAGTCCTTCCTTCTCATTAGGTGGCCAAAGTATTTGAGTTTTAGCTTCAGGATCTGGCCTTCTAAAGAGCAGTCAGGGTTGATCTCCTCTAGGACTGACCGGTTTGATCGCCTTGCAGTCCAAGGGACTTGCAGGAGTCTTCTCCAGCACCACAGTTTAAAGGCTTCAATTCTTTGGAGCTCAGCCTTTTTTATTGTCTAGCTTTCACTGCCATACATTGCAACTGGGAAGACCATAGCCTTGACTATACGCACTTTTGTTGACAGGGTGATGTCTCTGCTTTTTAGTGTGCTGTCTAGATTTGCCATGGCTTTCCTCCCCAGGAGCAAGCGTCTTTTAATTTCTTGGGTACAGTCCCCATCTGCAGTGATCTTCGAGCCCAGGAAAATAAAATCTGTCACTACCTCCATTTCTTCCCCATCTATTTGTCAGAAATTGAGAGGGCCGGATGCCATGATCTTGGTTTTCTTAATGTTAAGTTTCAACCCACGTTTTGCACTCTCCTTCTTCACTTGCAACAAGAGGCTCTTTAGTTCCTCTTCACTTTCTGCCATTAGAGTGGTATCATCTGCATATCTTAGGTTGTTGATATTTCTTCCGGCAATCTTAATTCCAACTTTTGATTCATCTAGCAGTGCCTTTATCATGAAGTGCTCTGCATATAAGTTAAATAGGCAAGGCGACAGTATACAGCCTTTCCAGACTCCTTTCCCAATTTTGAACCAATCAGTGGTTCCGTGTCCAGTTCTCACTGTTGCTTCTTGGCCCACGTATAGGTTTCTCAAGAGACAAATAGATGGTCTGGTGTGCCCATCTCTTTAAGGACTTGCCACAGTTTGTTATGATCCACACAATCAAAGGCTTTAGCATAGTCAATGAAGCAGAAGTAGATCTTTTTCTGGAACTCTCTAGCTTTCTCCATGATCCAGCGTATGTTGGCAATTTGATCTCTAGTTCCTCTGCCTCTTTGAAATCCTGCCTGTACTTCTGGTAGTTCTCAATCCGCATACTGCTGAAGTCTAGCTTGTAGGATTTTAAGCATAACTTTACTAGAATGAGAAATGAGTGCAATGGTGTGATAGTTTGAACATTCTTTGTCACTGCCTTTCTTTGGAATTGGAATGTAAACTGATCTTTTCCAATCCTGTGGCCACTGTGGAGTTTTCCAAATTTGCTGGCAAATTGAGTGTAGCACTTTTACTGCATCATCTTTTAAGATTTTGAATAGCTCAGCTGGAATACTGTCACCTCCACTAGCTTTGTTATTGCTCAACTTTTCTAAGGCCCACTTCACTTCACATTTTAGGATGTCTGGCTCGAGGTCAGCGACCACCTCATTGTGATTATCAGGGACATGAAGCTCATTCTTGTATAGTTCTTCTGTGTAATTTTGCCACCTCTTCTTAATCTTTTCTGCCTCTGTTAGTCCCTGCCGTTTTGGTCCTTTATCATGCCCATTTTTGCATTACACGTTCCCTTCATCTCTCCAATTTTCTTGAAAAGATCTCTGGTCCTCCCTATTCTATTGTTTTCTTCTATTTCTTTGCACTGTTCATTTAAGAAGGTATTCTTATCTGTTCTAGCTATTCTCTGGAATTCTGCATTTAATTGGGCATATCTTTCTTTTTCTCCCTTGCCTTTCACTTCCCTACTTTCCTCAGCTATTTGCAAAGCTTCCTCAGACAGCCATTTTGCTTTCTTGCATTTCTTTTTCTTTGGGATGCTTTTGGTTTTAGTTCGCTGATACCTAAGATGTCGATGTTCAGTCTTGTCATCTCTTGTTTGACCACGTCTAACTTTCTTTGATTCATGGATCTTACATTCCAGGTTCCTATGGAGAAAAAATCTTTATAGCATCGGACTTTCTTTTTACCACCAGACACATCCACAGCTGAGCGTCCTTTCAGCTTTGGCCTAGTCACTTCATTCTTTCTGGCGCTACTAGTACTAGCCCTCTGCTCTTCCCCAGTAGCATATTGGATGCCTTCCAACCTGAGGGGCTCATCTTCCAGCGTCATATCATTTTGCCTTTTAGTACTGTCCATAGGGTTTTCATGGCAAAGATACTGGAGTGGGTTGCCATTTCCTTCTCCAGTGTATGACGTTTTGTCAGAACTCTCTGCTATGACCTTTCCATCTTGGGTGGCCCTGCACGGCATAGCTCATAGCTTCATTGAATTACGCAAGCCCCTTCGCCACGACAAGGCAGTAATCCACGAAGGGGGAGCACTGACTAGCAACGTACAATTTAAACTAGTAGCTAGATCACAGCTGCTCTGGCCTGTTCTGTGGCTGCAACAAAGTACCCTAGATGTAAATTGTTCCAACCGCTGCTTTACAGCTTCCTCACAGTTGGAGTGGAATAGTATCTCCTTCATTTTATCTTTCCATTGTAGAAAAGAAAATACCATTCTGAGCAACTCCCAGATCTAGCCCACTTTTGTAAAAAAAACAAAAACCAAACCCATTATTAAATTTTCTATTAAAAATGCAATTAAAGGGTTATCCTCATATTTCTATTTTATACAGTTAAATACAGTTAAGACAAATTAATTGTCATGGCACAAAAACAAAGCAAAGTGTCCTTTTATGAAGCCCAACACAACTAGGCAACATCAGCAGTGGTGGGATTCAAATATGTGAACAACTGGTTCTCTGTGTGGATGCTGCTTCCAGAAGTCCATTCTGGTCCTGGGCAACAAAACATTAGCTACCAATTCTGCCGAAGTGGTGTGAACCAGCTGAATCCCACCACTGAACATCAGGGAAGCAGAAACTGCAGATTTCAGTAAGGTATCTTTAATGCTAGTGTGGAGTAACTACTGTACAGAAAGTGGGACATTATATAAGAAGAAATTCCTGCCTCTGTCTATAGTCTGTTTGTTGAGGCTGAATCTCTTTGAATTATTTAAAACACTTGCTGTTATGATTTATAAGCTAAGGTGCCAGTGGTCTTCTATCCTTTGATAATTAATCCCTATGTTCTTTTATATTTCTTTCCCAGCCACACCCACACCCACACCCATCCTCAATCTCTCATATCTTTCTTGCATTTTACTTCATGGTCAGCATTTCTGGTCAATCTTTTTGCCTGTTCTGAAATCTAATTATACAGATTGTGATTTCCAGCTATAAGTTAATGCAAGCTGTATTGTCTTAGATGTAAACTTGAAAGCAAGTGAAATATTATTAACTCTGATTGTTTTTAGTATGGTCCAAACATGTGGATGTTTGCTTTGGTCCTGAATTCTGAAGGTTCCTTCCTAACCTGCTGGTTTGGGAGACAGTGTCACCATATAGAATTAGAACTGAGCAACTACTCAGTTGAGACAAAAATCTAGCCTGAAGATGGTTCTTCCATTTTTCTGCAGCTGTAGCAGCTTCTTAGTATTGACCTGGATGAAAATCTTCACTAAACAGATATGGCCATGACATCCATGAGGCATCTTTTTATAAGTAAGAGTGAAGTGACCTTTATTTTTCAGGTCTTCAAAATAAAAGAACTTTGCTCTTCAGTGATAGCCCTGAAACTCTCAATATGACCTTTATTTTTGGGTCATTAACAGCTTGTGATATTGTATAGCAGTCTAGGTCACTGCCCCAAGGGGCAAATTAAATTTATATTTCTGCACTGTTTATTCTATGTTGCCTGATGGAAGACCTGGAAACTAGAGACACACATTAGACATTCCAAATGAATTCACATTAGCTTCAAATTCTGTATCCGATCCAGAGAATTAGATTGAGATTACTTTCATGTTATGAAAGTGTAGTTCCTTTCACCATAGCTAGGAGACCTTTAATCATCAAGGTAAGTGTCAAAAGCTTTCAGAACTGTGTTCCATAGTATTATGGTAGTTATTTGTTTTTTATTTTGTTTTATTTAATTTGGCATTGTGCTGTCAAAGTTAGTATCTTGATGGTAATTAGCAAAAAAGAGCAAACATTTTCAGAAATAAGCTGAATTAGCCAAATAATTCTCGTCCTGATTAAAATTACTAGAAGGTCCTACTCTCTGGCTCTTGGAGCTGGCTGTCCACTGGATCTTACTCATTGATAAACCCTATCGGTAACCAGGCAACCAATTCTTAGGCCTCTCACCTTCACTTTGTGTATTTGAAACAGTAATGAATTAATCAGATTCTTTTCAGTTTAGATATGATAACATAAACGCCCATCCTATCCTGTTTTCTTATGAGTTTGAAAATGTTCTGAAGTGCCCCCCACTTTTTCCCCCCGAAGTACTTTCTGATACACCTTTTGAATTGAATACTGTGCTGGGTCATTTAAGGAATCTGAGGAGGTACAGGCCAGAACTGTTCACAACAAAAAGCCCACCATTCATTCTTCAAGCCCCACCAACACCCCAAGTGCCAGCCAGAATAGAACAACTCTCTGTGGCAAACTCGCCATGGCCTACTCGCCTTGGCCAATTTGCTGAGGCCAACTTACCATGGGACAACTCACCATGGGACAACTTGTTGTGGGACAATTCAACAATTCAATTTAGACTTCCGGGTGGCAAGGCTCCGCCGCCGGCAGCCATTCAGGCTGTCAGCTCTGTTGTTTCCGTGGAACCGCCGAAAACAGCGCTGATCAGCTGTTTTGGCAGCTCGGAAGCCTGCTCCTTGGGAGAAGAGGAGGGGGTGAGCACCCAGGCAGGGGTAGAGCTCTCCCGGGCCACCAGAGTTGAAACTCTGGTGGCTGAAGGATTGAGCCCCCCCCGAAGCCTGAGTTTGCTCCGGACCTCGGGATGCCTCTGCTCCAGGGCCTTGGAGCAGAGCAGGGCTTAGCAACCATCCCTGCCAGCGAGAGTGAACTTCAGATAACTTGGATGCAGGCAGAGCGGTACAGGAGAATCAGCTGAAAGCAAGTTTATGATCTTTAACTCGGTGGACTTTGCGGAGTTTGATAAAAGTGAAAGTGCACAACAGGCAATAGTGGGTGAAAATGGCTGCCAAATCTTCTAAAGTTCCTAGAAGCATGGGGGCTTCCCTGGTGCAGCAATCTTCGCTACAAGCTTTAATGACCCCCCTGCACCTGCACCTGCACCTGCACCTGCACCAACTTTTACAGTGAAAGATCTGCAGGATGTTTTGCAAGAGGCTTTGAAAAAGCAATCTCAATAATTAGCTGAACTTATGGAGGAGAAGCTTACAGAAATGAGGGCAGACATCTTACTTGCATTTCAAGGCATGGCTGTATGTATAGAGCGTCTGGACGAGAGAGTGGAAGATCTCAGCCAAAATAATATCAGATTAGATGCAAAAATGACAGAGACTGAAAATGTGGTGGATAAGATTGACGACGATTTGACCTTGGTACAGTATAGGAAGATGGAGTTCGCTGTGAGAATTAGAGGTTTAAAAGAGGATTCTAAGGAAAATTTGAAAAAAATAGTTTCAGAGGCTTTGGAAGGTGTTTTGGAGCTCTCAGCAGAAGAAATTATGGAGGACATAGACAAAATATTTTGTGTTAATTCGTGGATTGTAAGACAAAGGAAATTACCCAGAGATGTGGTGGTTTACTTTACAAAGAGAGCAATCAGAAATGAGGTTATTCAAGCTTTTTACAATAATAAATTTGCAATTGCTGAACAAGAAGTTTTAATTTTAAAAGAGATTCCTCCAAGAATCCTAAGGAGAAGGAAGGAGTTTGCTTTTCTGGCAGAAGAATTAAGAAGACGGGATATTCAGTTCAGATGGGAGATACCAGTGGGTATGGTGGTGATGTATGCAGGCACGAGACATCGTCTTCTTACAGTGTTACAGGCACGTGATTTTTATGTTGTTGTTGTTAGCTGCGAAGTCGTGTCCGACTCATCGCGACCCTATGGACAACATTCCTCCAGGCCTTCCTGTCTTCTACCATCTTCTGGAGTCTTCTCTACCATCTTCTACCAGTCTTCTGGAGTGATTTTTATACTAATGTTTTAAAGGCAGTCCCCATACCACTTTTGGAATCCAAAAAGAAGAATGGTGAGGGAGAGCATCAATCACAAAGTAAGAATGCACAAGGTGCTGAAGGAGCTACACAGATGAAAGATGGAGAATTTCAGAAAGTTACAGGAGTAGATCAAATTTCAGTATCATCGGAGAAGGTTAGAGACCAGAGAATGACACGTGCTGCTGCTAGGCGAATGAGACAAGAGCAAGAACAAGAACAGCAGAGAGTTATGATGGCACCTCCAAAACTTACTTACAGTGAAGCAGTGGGAGGAGCGCGACCTAAGAGAGTGCAGGCGATTTTGGAAGAAGCGCTCCAAAAGCTTCAGGTCGCGAAAGATGGCGACAAAGTTTCTAACCTGGAATGTTAATGGTTTAAATTCACCACAGAAGAGAAAGAAAGTATTTCAATACTTAAAGCAATTTAAGAATGATGTTATTTGTCTACAAGAAACGCATATTAGAGCCACGGATCAAAAGTATTTGTTAAACTCAAGGTTGGGTACACAGTTTATTGCTTCTGCAACTGATAAGAAAAATGGAGTGGTTATTTATGTTAAGAATACTTTGACAGTGGCTTTAATTGAAGCAGATAAACAAGGAAGATATGTTATAATTGAACTGTTAATAGAAGGCAAGAAAACGCTTTTGGTTGGACTATATGCTCCTAATCAACAACAAGGAGATTTTTTACAGTTTATTATACAGCAAGATTATTCAGTGGGATTATAAATCTTGTATTTTGATGGGAGACTGGAACGGCGTTTTGGATGTACAAATGGACAAGGGTTTTGTTTTTGTTTTTAAAGCACCCCAAGTCATGCTAAACTGCCTAAATCTTTTTTTGAGATGAAGGATGACTTGGAATTGCGAGACATTTGGAGAGAAAGGAATTTGCAAGAAAAGGACTATACTTTTTTCTCCGACAGGCATCAATCTTTCTCCAGGATTGACTTTGTATTAATTACTAATGATTTTTTTTTCTAGGATTAAGAAGATCAAGATTTGTCCAAGAACTATATCTGATCATAGTCCAGTATGGTTAGAGATAGAAAAAGATAATAGGGATAGACGGTCCTGGCGCTTAAATGAAAATTTGTTTAGATATCAGGAAAATGTGGAAGAGTGTAAAAAACAGATGAAGGAATTTTTTAAAATTAATATGCATAAAGGTACTTCTATTGAGATGGTTTGGGATGCTAGTAAAGCTTATATGAGAGGTGTATTAATATATTTGAACAATAAATATAGACGTAAATTGGAATTTAGGAGGAAAGAATTAGAGGATGAAATTAAGGAAAAAGAAAAGGCTTTAATTTTGAATCCATCTGATGGGAAGATTAAAGAGGTAATTACTTTATTAAGGGGTCAGTTTGATAAGTTAATGGCAGATCAAGTGGCAACTAATTTACGGTATGCTAGACATAATACTTTTTGTAATGCTAATAAACCAGGTAGATTGTTAGCTTATTTGTTAAGGAAGAAGCAAAGGGCTTCTAATATAGATAGAATAGAACATAAGGGTAAAGTAGTGTACCAGCAGAGTCTTATCAAAAAGACTTTTGTTGATTTTTATTCTAAGTTGTATGCTAGAGATAAGATTAGAGATGTAGATATAGATAATTATTTGATAAGAGCTAATATTCCTGTTCTTACGCAAGAACAAAAGGAAGGGATGAATCAATTGATAACTGACGAAGAAATTTTTTTAGCAATTAAACAACTGAAAGTGGGTAAAGCGCCGGGTACGGATGGATTGACTGCTGTGTATTATAAAAATTTACAGTTAGAGATGGTGAAGCCTTTAAGGGAATTGTTCCAGACAATTCAAATGGGAGGAGGGGTTCCTCCGTCTTGGAAGACTGCTTTTATTTCTTTGATCCCGAAGGAAGATCAGGATGTCACCCAAGCAAAAAATTATAGGCCAATATCACTTTTGAATACGGACTACAAGATATTTGCCAAAGTTTTAGCTAACAGATTAATGAGGGTAATACAACAAGTAATTCATGGTGATCAAACTGGGTTTATAAGTGGTAGACAAATGAAGAACAATGTGAGACATATTGTAGATTTGTTGGAATTTTTGGAAAGAAACAATCAGATCCCTGCAGCGCTGATCTTTTTGGATGCTGAAAAAGCCTTTGATCAATTGGATTGGCAATTTCTGATGAAAGTATTAGAGAAAATGGAATTTGGGGATAAATTTTTACAACCAATCAGGGCAATATATCAAAAGCAAACTGCCCGCATAATAGTTAATAATAGTCTGACTGAATTATGTAATATTGAAAAAGGTAGAAGGCAGGGGTGCCCGTTGTCACCCTTATTGTTTGTTTTAACATTACTGATTAAAATACGTGATTTGGATAAAATTAAGGGAATTCAAATTAGAGACCAGGATTATAGATTGAGGGCGTTTGCAGATGATCTGGTTGTTACAGTGACTAAGCCTGATTATTCAGTTGTAGAATTGATGGAGATAATAACGCAATATGGGAAAGTTTCTGGATTTAAGATCAATATACAAAAAACTAAAATGTTGTCTAAAAACATGACAGTATCACAAAAGGCTGTTTTAGAAGAGCTAACAGGATTTGAAATAGTTAAAAGGATTAAATATTTGGGGATATATTTGTCACCCTCAAATGTGAAGTTATATAAAAATAATTATGAAAAGTTATGGGGAAATGTACAAAAAGAATTAGATAGTTGGGAAAAATTACAATTATCTTTATTGGGAAGAATTGCAGCAGTGAAAATGAATGTTTTGCCAAATTTTTTATTTTTATTTCAAATGATACCTATACTTAAAAAGGATTTAAATTTGGAGGAATGGCAAAAAGGAGTTAATAAATTTGTTTGGGCAGGGAAAAAGCCACGAGTTAAATTTAAGACACGTGAAAGAGGTGGTCTTAAAATGCCTAATTTCAAATTATATTATGAAGCTGCTGCTTTGTCAGTGATAAGTGACTGGTTTAATTTAACACAAGCGAGATTATTAAATCTTGAGGGTCATGATTTGTTATTTGGATGGCATGCATATTTATTGTATGATAAGAAGGTGGATAAGATACATATTTTAAGGTTTGCTCTGTTGCGAGTTTGGAAAAAGTACAGACACAAGCTAAATTATAAGATACCTATTTGGGCAATACCTAAACACGCAATAGAAAATATAAATGTGGGATTCAAACATGATGAGACTACATATAAGGAAATTTTAAGTCTGGAAAGGAATGTATGGCAATTAAAGTCATATAACATTTTAAAAGAAGAAAAGATAGTACAAACTTGGTTTCAGTATGGGCAATTACAGGCTAGGTGGAAAGAGGACCAGAAAACTGGTTTTTTGATGACTGATGAAAACTTGGTAAAGCAAATCAGAGATCAAGGTCAAGCACATATAAAAAGGATATATCTTGCATTGATAGAAATTGATTCAGAGATGGAACTTGTTAAAGATTGTATGATAAAGTGGGCTCAGAATTTTCAAGAAGTTATTACAATGGATACTTGGCAAAGGATTTGGGTGAGAAATGTAAAATTTACACAGGCCCAAAATTTAAGAGAGAACTTTTACAAAATGTTTTATAGGTGGCATTTAGATCCTAAAAAATTAGCAAGTATGTATCCGAACTGCCAGCCCAAATGTTGGAGGTGTGGTTGTGAGGATGCAATGTATTTTCATATATGGTGGACTTGTAAAAAGGTTAAAGCTTTTTGGATTAAAATTTGGTGGAATATGCAAAAGATATTCAAGAAAAGGATAACGTTTTTATTGGGTATTATCACAGATACCACCATTGTAGATATTAAATTGATGTTGAATTTAATTACGGCAGCGAGACTTTTAGTAGCGCAATATTGGAAGAAGGAAGAACTGCCGACTATAGAAGAATGGACTTTAAAAGTTTCTAACTTGGCGGAGATGGCAAAGATTTCAGCGTATTTGAAAGATCAATCGCAACAGAGATATACTGTGGAGTGGAAGAGATGGATAGATTATATTCAGAATAAATATGGGACTAAAAAGTTTCACTTAGCATTTGAATAAGTAGTGGATTTATATGATGTATAATTAGCTTGTAGTTATTTTATTAACAGTTAAAGTGCGATAGAATTTAATATCTTATTGTTGTTTGCATATTTTAGATTATGTTTGTTTGAATTTTTATACCCTGTATTTAGCTCTGGGAAGTTGGGGAGGGGGGAGGGGAGGGGAGAGTTGGGGAGGTTTGGGGAGAGGGGAGCAGGAGGGGAGGGGTTTTGTAGTCAAAAATGTACTGTAAAACTTTTCAATAAAAAAACCCAATTCAATTTAATTATTTAAAATAATTTTTTTTATTTAAAAAGTTTTACAATACATTTTGACTTTAATCCCCCCTCCCCCACCCCTATCCCTCTCCCCCACTCCCCCACTCCCTCCTAGAGAGTAAAAATAAAGAGTCCACTTCACCTTGACCTCCTGTACCGCTCTGCCTGCATCTTGATAATCAAAAGTATTTCCTTTTGGCAGGGGTGGTTGCTAACGCCTGGCTCTGCTCCAAGAATCCCAGGGCAGAGGCGCTGCGCAGCTCGGAGCAACCCAGGCTTCGGGGGGGCTCATCCTTCAGCCACCCAAGCTCTCAGCTCAGGCGGCCCCGGAGAGCTCAACCCCTACCTGGGGCCTCACCCCCTCCTCTTCTCCCAAGGAGGGGGCTTCAAATCCATCTAAACAGCTGATCAGCGCTGTTTACGATGGAAAAACACAGCTGCGGAGCGGGCAGCCCGAAAACGGCTGTCTTTCGACGTCGCGTCGCCACCGGAAGTCATTATTTAAAATAATTTTAAAACATGTTAATGTTTATCATTCAAATAGGATTTTATCCCTCCTTTGGCTTCCTTTCTTTAATAATTCTATCCAACTATTTCTTCAATGTTACTGTGACTCTTGTCCTGCAGTGAGTTGGCCATGGCGAGTTGGTCTGTGGTGAGTTGGCCACAGCAAGTTGATTGCAGTGAGTTGGCCACGGCGAGTTGCCCATGGTGAGATGTCATAGACCCATGCTAGCCCATCATTTTAAAGACTCAGGTCAATTTCATAAGCCACTTTGTCAGCAAAACTCTTTTCTCTACCTTTTGCCTCGTTATGTGTCAGCAGCTAAGCCTCCTTAGTTCTGATGCCATGAAATTTCTACAAGTAGCAGACTCTCCATATACAGAAGCACAATACAAGATGGTGGAAAGGAGACGACCTCAAATGTTTTGCAGTTCTGACAGAATATTTTTAGAAAAATCAATCTTCTGTTAGTTTTAACACATGAAGCTAGTGTGATTTTAAAGACAAATTGTTAAAAGGTGTCTCAGGAGAATAATGGACATGTAGACATGCTGAATAATTTAAAGCCTTGATTTCTGACAAAACTTGTTTGACCTGATATTTTGTGTTTTGGCTTAAACTACTTTAAAGCAAAAGGCTCTGCATAGTAATGGTACATATTGATTGCTCTTGTGTAGAAATGTGCAGGGGAAAAAGAATCTGTGAATGTTGTTATGAAGAATCTTGAATTGTATCTCTTAGGTTAACTGGTCTGAATAACACAGTTGCCTATTGCAAAAATAATAGATGAATAATAGAAGATTTGATAAGTGCATTGAATTTAAATAGTTAAGAACAATAATAGCCTCGATGAAATTATCCATATTTTGTGCCTCCCCCGGATGACAGTCAGAATAACTTTAATTGTTTCTTCTTTCATAAAGTATAACAAGAGCAGCTTTTATAAACCACTATTTTTACAGAAATTGTTCCCCGAAGGCCTGCCTTAAACGCTTTACCGCAATCACATTTGCCCTTTTCTTAGATAGCTTAGCCCAGGGGTAGGCAACCTTGGCTCTTTTATGACTCGTGGACTTCAACTCCCAGAATTCCTGAGCCAGCTGGCTCAGGAATTCTGGGAGTTGAAGTCCACGAGTCATAAAAGAGCCAAGGTTGCCCCCCTGGCTTAGCCAAGTCTGTATCCTAAGCTTTAATTATCTTGGCACCAGAGAATCAGAAACAGATAAGAATGGAACCATCTATTCTTCTTTGATGGGTGAATCTGCCTTACTTCCAGCAGACCTGCCAGGATCTCATGTTGACACAAGGAACGAAAACTTAATATTGACATTTTTCTCCCTCCGCTGAGGCAGCCATTGCTCTTTCAGTAGTGTGATACATGGTGCAATTAATACCTTCAATGTACACTATATCATTCTTCCTCTTCACTATTCCAACCCATCACCCCCTTTTTAAAAGATGCTTGGCTTATTTATGGGCTGAAATATATCAGAATCCAGAAAATTGAAGATTTAGGTTTGTAGTATTTAAAAAATACTGCTCTTTTCTAAGAAATCATATAGGAGAGAAATCATGTGTTCCCCCCACCCACCCACCCCAAATGCAGATTCTAACATAAACTAGTTGAAGGAAGTTCAGAAGAAGGATGTTCCCATCCTGTTTTCTCCAGCCCATATCCTATTCTGGGATTCACAAAATAGGGCAGGGGACAGAGCAAATAGTATCCTGTAAGTCTAAAAACTAACAGAGTACAGACAATAAACAAAAGCACAGTCGATATCGCAGCTGAGGTTAGCAGACTCCAATATAAAGAGCAAAGAATTATCTTGGGGCAGATGAGAAGCCAAGTAAGAGGTAGGTGATAGGGTCCCTTGTGGAGATCTGTGAGCTATTTGGATTGTTGTGGAGGAAAGACACAGATGTAGCACCACAACACTCACTGCGTGTTGCTTAGCTACAACACACTCAGCACATGAGCAATTAAGGATCCAGCCTCCCCTGCACTGACATCACCCACATATGATCAATATCATGTGTTTAGCTGTGTTATGTGGTCCTGGTTCATGTGAAGATCTTGGAAATGAAAATATGTCTTTAGCCTTTCACCTGATGGACAGCTGTGGTGCATGATGTGAAATTAGGACCCAAATTCAAACCCACCCTCAAGCTATGGAATCTCACTGGGTGATTTGGGCAACCCCTACTTTCTCAGCCTAGCCTACCTGTCAGAATTGTCATAGTGATGGTGAAAAATGGGAGGAGAAGACACTGTGGACATTGCCTTGAGTTCTTGGGGGAAAATGATGATAAATAATGCTGCTTTTTGTAACTTTAGTGGGAGACAGGATTCACCTGAAGCACTCACTTGATGAGCATTGTTTTGAGCAAGCCCTAAATGAGATTATGGTCAATGCAGGATCTGCTAGATTAGTGTTTTTTAAATTGTGGTTTGAAGCCATCATAACTTCAAACTGTCATTAAATGAACACTCATAAGTCAAGGACTACTTGGACATTCTTTTATTGGTTCTTCTGTTTCACATTTTAGAAATTACATGGTTAGCATGTGTACACAATTCTGCTTCAAACTGAGTTCTCCAATATTCAGAAACAAATTATTTAGTCTACTTTAAATCTTCCCAATAACTGCAAAATAAGAAAACAAACGACATCCGTTCTTCTCTTCATTTTATTTTTATTCCCTTTGACAAAATTATATTTCTTGGTAATTAGTCATTTTTGTTTGCCTGTGATTTTTCATCTATAAAATCCTTCTTGTGCTGAGAGTCACAAATACATTTTGGGCACAATCTGGGTTTGTATCTATTTCATATTTGCAATATGTCATGTATAACATAATGATTTTTAAAATCCACATTAACCTTTACTTTGTCATGCTACAGATACCATGCCACCCAAATCTCTGGTTATATCCTAACTCCAAAAACCTTCTGTTTCTCAGGAGTATCTACTCTTTCATCCAAACCAAACAGTAAGATGCAAAATGTGTCTTCAAATCAGATCAACACAATCCTTCTCTTTCCTTTGCATCTTGTAATACTTTATATTTAACTCATGTTTAATATAGTTAAAGATTTACCCCCTACCACACAAATTTAGATATATTCTTTTGGCACTGTTTAAATGGTACAAAAGTATCATTCTAGGCAGGACTTCCATTTTTTATAGAAATTCTCCCCAGCAATGACAATTGTACAGTATTCTCTCATCTTAGCAACATAATTATTTTGAAATCAGATACAATTCATATTTGCCATAGCAATATGCAAATATTGCTCAATCTTAAAACCCATTTTATTCATTAGTTTTGTTGATTTCTATTTTCATGCTTTTGTTAACATTTTTATCTTCAGTTTTGATCTAAAATCCTGCTAATGCACTTTTTTTAGTTTTGCAATTAATGTTTCAATTCCTTTTAAGGGATCTTCCAAAGTCAACACCAAGTCATCTGCAAAATGGTTTAGAATTTTTTTAAAAATCTTTACTTTCACAATTCTCTCATTTAATTTTATATCTTTATTCACTATTTCAAGAACCAAAATAAACAACAAAAGAAATGTGGCCATTTCTGTCTTGTTCTTTTTAGTATCTCTTTTAGGTTTTTGTTAGATTTCTATCAATAATTATTTGTCTTTTTGGTGAAGCATAAACTAATCTTAATACAGTCTGTAGGGATACATGAATCACACAAGCCTCAATTTCTAAAATACTCTTAGATGTAACTAATTTACAGCTAAAGAGAGATTTTCTGAGTTGCAGGGTAAGAGACTTCCTCTTGGTAACCCAACATTTTTTCTGGACTAAAAGGGGAAAAAAAGAGATTTTATGATTTAAAAGACTTTTGTCAAAAAGCTTGACAAGAAGTGGATGTAAGAAAGGTGAAAACAGATGAAGGGGATAGTTATTTTGAAATTTATATTTTTGTTATTTATTTTTGTTATTTATTAATTATTTTAGTGAATAAACTTTGGAATAATTTGGAATTAAAGTAGACAAATGAAACAGACATTTGTGGGAATGCTTTTTTGTTTACTATTATAGAGTGCAGACAATTGGTGAATTTTACAAAACAAAAGATAAGGGTACAGTAATATGAAGCTGACTACGAGTGCCATTTGAGACAACTAAAGTATCAAGGACACAGAAAGACAAAACAGGGAAAAAAGGCTTTCCTTTTACTTTTTCCCTGGCAATTGAGATACTTTCCCTTTTGGATTACAATATTACAATGGCAACCACCAGAAAAACAGCATGAATAGCAAAAGGGAAGAGAGGATTGCTAGAGCAATCTGTAGAGAGATGAATTACCAGTATACCACATTTACTTCAAAAAAGATTTGAGGAATTGAGCAATAAGTTAACTGACTCATTTGATACTTAATGGGCCAAATTCCTGGATACTAAATTGACAGGTTTTGAAAAAACAGAATGGATGAAAGATTTGTAAAGATGAAAGAGAAGATGAAAGAAGTTTAAAAGATGGACAGTTCTCTAAAACAGGTGTTTGGAGGTGTAAAATAAATTGTCATTTTCTTAGAAAGGCAGAAGTTATGGGCAGCTGGAAAGAGAATTAGATAAATTGGGACTACTGGAAGAGATAAATCCTGATTCAATCTCAATAAGAGATTTAAATACCCAAATAATAGCACATTCAAAATACATCTCCCAGTAGTGTAGGTCTATAGCAGTTATCTTCCCCTAAGGAGCCTACCAAAAATATTGACTGTGATTACCATTAATGATACTCAAAAGAAAGGAATCACTTTTTCTAACAAATGCTACTGGAAAAGTTTTTCCCCCCACCTAAATAGCAGCCAACTGTTGTGATTCAGGGTCAGCCTGTGGGTTCGGCAGTTGGGTCGGATGACTCAGATGAGGGAGAGGAGGGGGGTGTTGAAGAACTTGCTGATGATGGCTTTGAGGCTCCGCAGAGCCCCCAGCCAGGCCCCTCCTACCTGGTGGAGACCCAGCTGTGTGAGCCTGACAGTGTGGATGAAGATGACCCACAGCTGGCCCTGTTCAAGGACGCCCGACACAGGAGGCAGTCAAGTAGGAGCAAGCAGAGGAAGGCTGTGGGACTTCTCGGAAGGAGGCAAAGAGAGGCCACGCCCTGAACGCTTTATAAAGGGAATGTTTGGGGGAGGGCTGGTTTGCTGAAAGCAACCGCTCCGATAGTGTTTCAAAGCTCCGGTATCTTGTTTCATGTTTTGTTTGTTTTTGTAATAAATTTGGCAGACGTATTCCAGCCTTTTGCCGTCTGTAAAGGGGTTGCCTTTTCTGCAAGGCCGGTAGCAGGCTGGTACAGAACACCAACCTTGAAGAGGATGTACAGTCACATTTTAAAGGTCCGAGTTGGTAAAAAGGCTTAATAAAAATAGAGATACTGCATATAAAGTGAAAATTACCTATACCTAGATAAAATATAGCCTAGTTTTGCATAATTTTGATGAAATCCCTGTAGTTCTAAAAGCTCTACATCAAGTAGAAACTCAAGTGAGATTGGAAGGAATATAGTTGCCTTTAAAACAACCAGTTGTGTTTGGAAGTGAGCCTTTACTACAGTAGGAAAACACATGGGCAATGGTCACAAGCCCTATCCAACCCCCAGGGGCAACAGAAAATAATAGTTCGACATATGCTTAAATCTAAATCAAAACACCTCAAGAAGAGTATCATAGAGTAAATAAATAAATAAAAATAAAATAATCACAAATAACAGAAGGCTACATTTTTTCATAGAACATAAAAAAGCAGAGAAGACAGAACTGATAAGCATAAAGGAGGCGTGCAGGCAGTAACAAAAATGGCAGGGCATTAAGGTGAAAATAGGAACCAAATGCCAAGCAAGATCTGCAACAAGGTCACCAGATTTAGTAGCATATTTTCATGAAGAAAGCAGTGGCATTTTCATCAAAAGGTATGCTGTAAATCGAGCTTTTGATCTAAGAATTTCTAACAAATGATACATTAAACATGCCATGTTGTGTTTTTATGTGTGTACACACAGACAAGTGCACATGCACGCAAACCATTTGTGCTCTAGAAAACTCTCAGAACTGAAGTGCCACCCAGAAAATGACATTAATAAGAACAAGAGAACAGAGTAAGGAGGAGAGACCACTAATCATTACTACTCAGGGGAGTAGGTTGGTTGCAGCTAATAGGCTTCGTGAAAATGCTAGGAATCTATTTCAAGAAGCCTCTTGCTCAATACTTATTTCTAACAAATGTGAAATGTGGGCTGCCTTTGCTGTGCAAACACCCAAAGGTATGTAAGTTTAACTTTCAATAGACATAACCTCTTTTCTTGCCCCTCTCTTCCTCTGCCCTCAGATGAATCCAGCCTGAAAATGAATGAGGTAGACCATGTGCCTCAGTCTCTTGCTAGCCACTCTGACAGCTACCTCTGGGGTGCACAAAGGGATGAACATGGAGCTGATATGCTGAAGCCTGACCCTCGGGATATTTTCTTCCTCAGTAAGTGGGAGAGAAGAAACAATTTGACTAAGAGAAAACCAGTTGGATACTAGGAACCTGTGTTACGCTCTAAAGTATGATAAAAGCAGACACTCGGGGATTAAGCTAAGGAAATATCTGTGTGAGCAGCAAAGGGTTAAACAGGCATTCATTAAAAAATGTTTACATATGTGACATTGACCACTTTTCTGAGAACTTTGGAAAGGCCAAGATAGATGTCTCTCACCTGATGTTCACCAAGAATATTGTGGTACTTCAGCATAGGAATAATGAAAGGTGGTCCAATATTGTTTATAATGTGCCAGGGTAGGTAGATCACTTTATGCTGGATGGAAGAATGCTCCTAAAAAAGTCTTCTCCATGGAAAGCAAAATCCCTCCTCATAAAGTGCTAAAATGACAAATATCTGGCACTTAACTGAAGAAATTAAGTGTGGCTGTCATAGACTAGGACAAATCAGACAAGAAGATCACGATCTGGAGTGAATCGTCACTTCCATTGAGTTTGTGTGGACCCTGGAACATCATGTGGTCTAGAAAGGTCTCATTTCTTCTTTCTTAATTGCCTTTATCTCAGCTCCCCAGATTGAGCCATCCCATGTGGAGAATGTGCTGGTCCCCTGTGCCTACAGCCCCACATATGTGGTGAAGGATTTTCCTATTGCCCGCTATCAGGGCCTGCAATTTGTAAGTGTCTGATGGGCTTTGTTACCATTTTTTTCCCCTGCCCACATCTCTTGTCTTTTTATTATTTCTTGTTAGTATGCAAAATAACAGCATCAAGAGTGATCAGAATGTTTTAATAGGAACTGCATAAATATTAGTAAACCAGAAAAGGGAGGAAAGGTGAATCTAGGAAGAGAGAATTGGGAAGGGATAGAGAAGAGAATGGGAAGGTGATTGCTGCCTGAATACCAAAACCATATTGAATGTAATAATAATAATAATAATAATAATAATAATAATAATAATAATAATAATAATAATAATAATAATAAGAAGAAGAAGAAGAAGAAGAAGAAGAAGAAGAAGAAGAAGAAGAAGAAGAAGAAGAAGAAGAAGAAGTTGGAAGGGACCTTGGAGGTCATCTAGTCCAACCCCCTGCTCAGGCAGGAAACCTTATACCATTTCAGGCAAATGGCTGTCCAGTCTCTTCTTAAAAACCTCCAGTGTTGGAGCATTCACCACCTCTGTCTTGTATTAATCCCTGTGTTTCTTTAGCCACAATATCCTGGAGTGGAAGTTTGTTTCTCAATAAAAGAAAATAAAAGCTACATTTAAATTTATCACAACACATACATTGAGATGCAGACCTTAACAATTTCTCTCACCCTAGTTAATAAAGTTTATGGTCTTCTATAATAATCATGATTTAGGATTTGCTTGTTCCTGGTGAGATTATCCACACATCTGTTCTTTTTCCTTAGTCTCTGCTGAGACTGGGATGATAGACACCTTACTGTGATTTTTCTCATCAGTTTTCCCCTTCTACAGGTCTACCTCTCTTTTGTTTATCCCAATGATTTCACCCGGCTTACACACATGGAGTCAGAGAACAAATGCTTCTACAGAGAGTCTCCACTGTACCTGGAGAAGTAAGTATGAAGGAGAGTCATTACAAAGCAGCTCTGAAAGAAATGATTGAAGTGTACAAAGTCCATTGGTGAAGGAAAGTATGTTATCTTTTGACAGGCTGAAGGTTCATCCACACAACCTGCTCACAGCAATGACGATATGTCCAACTTGCTGTTTGTTCAGGACTTTGCAATGGAGCCTGTTCTAGGAGGTCGCCTACTACTGAGGCATGTTGAAGCTGGGTCCAAGGTGTTATGGCTTGAAAGAAATATTTTTTTCTAGAAGCTCTCTCTTTTGGACAATAGCAATAACACCTAGACTTATATATTGGTTTATAGCACTCTCTGGGTGGTCTACATAGTCTATTGCCCCCAACAATCTGCATCCTCATTTTACTGACTTCAGAAAGCTGGAAGGCTGAATCAACATTGAATCAATCAGGATCAAACTCCTGGCTGTGGGCAGAGTTAACCTAGAGTACTGCATTCGAACGACTGCACCAATATGGCTCCTTGGCATATGGGGGAAGAGGCTTGAGGTGAGATGATCAGAGATGCAGATCTGCTCAGCTGCAATCCATCTAGCAGGCCTGTGATGGGACCACCTCCTTTCGTTCAGTCTTGGGGCCTGACACTCGTTTCTGTGGTGCTCTCTTGACTCTGTGGGAGACTAAAATTGTCACACTTTCACAGGGAGATCCTCCCTCCTCAACCCCACTTTAAATAATGATGACGGGTGGACCTAGAGATCATGAAGATTTCTTCATGACTAGCCTTTTCTGCCTTAACAAGTGTAATGGAAATAGAAAATTGTGCTTCTGTGGCCCATATGATGAGGTATTCCCTTCCCAATGCCCAGTGCTCTTTGGGAATGCCCCTCAGCCACTCTCTTCTCGGAATGTTTTTTCTAAAAAAAAAGTTATTTATAACACACAATTTGGTACACACAGTTATAATCTCTCCCCCCCCCCCATCCTTTTGGATATTCAAAGTGTGCATGTGTGATACATGAATAAATGAAGTGGTGAAGCTGGTGGAAGTTGCTGAGATGGCTAAGTTGATTTGTCTGATCAGAGAAAAGGCGACGACTTTGTTTATTGCTACATGGCAACGCCTTTATAGACTGCTTACATGAATCAGAAAGAAAATGAACTTGCGATTTATGTTTTTGCTTATTAGACTGGATAAATTGTAGAAAGAAGAGAGCACAACCACCATAGAATAAGGGATAAATTTATAATTGTGCCTATAGCTGCTCTAAAGAAAATTGGAAACTACTTCTTTCTATCTCATTTCTTTCTTTCCTATTTTTCTTTTACTTTTTTTTTACTTTTTTGAATTTTTAGGGTTCTCTTTGATTTATTTCTTCATTTTCCATTAGTTCATATTAGTTTTTATCTTTTTAAAAAAATTATACAAAAAATGAATTAGTAAAGAATCTCCAGCTGTTTAACAATGCACTACCATAGATGATACACCTCCGTTACAAAAATCTGGACAATCGCTCGGTGGCTAAGGAAGAGAGGGTTTTTTTGTCTTTTTTGCCACCATCTACCGGTAGTAGTTGATAAATAGATCTGAAATAAAACTGGAGGAATTATGAAGATGTGCCTCGGCAGAGCATCCCACAGCTGAAGACTTTTCTGAGACACACTAAAAGCCCTTTAACTCTCCAAGAACACTTATTGAGTGGCTTCACTTGAGTAGCACAACTCCATAAAGCCACCACATTGCAGTTAGCACACATCACTACCCAGATGCACATTTTGCACATCATTTGGTAGTCGCCTTTCCTATCATTAGAGACATTTGAATGTAACCAAGGAACGGCACCAGTCCCTGCTCTCATATTGCCACTGGAGAAATTGCACAGAAAGCAGCACAGCATGGCCTCATGTTAGATGGTCATTAGGAGCAGCACGATTTATGCTGACATGATTTCCTCCCAGCTCTGGGGCAGGAGGAGGGCACAGCAAAGCAACTCTGTGGAACTATTTGAAATATAAAATAAGAATGCAAGAGATATTTGACCTTTGGGCTTCTAGTCCATATGATGATGGTAAGGCTAGAGGACAAATACTGTTGACCCATTCCCTTATGATTTGCCTCTCTTTCCCTTCCCAGGCATCCCAATTGATCTTAGCCATATTTGCATGGCCATCCTTGATCATGAAGCCCTGTAGAAGATGTCTCCAACCCTACTCAGTCGTATTTTTAAAAATGATTAGAATGACCCGTGGATGACATGTTACATGTGCTGATGAGTCCCACTTCTTGACTAGCAACAGCTGCAGAGAGGAGTCTTTGCAATAAGTTACACATGAGCTGTGATTATAATCTGTTCAGGTTCCAGCTTGTGAAGAATCTTCATAGATGTCTGGAAGGCCCTTTCAGAAAACGTTTGCAGGAAAGGCATGAACCACATGGAGAAGGCTTACTGGAGGACTGGGGGCTCTTGACATACTTCTACATGACACTCTCCTGATACTTGAGCCAGTTTTAATTACAACTCGGTCATGTACAGGAAGTACAGATTTGTGACTTAGATATGAGTGCCTCTGACACTGGCATTGAGGCAGAGTCTTACCTTTCCCATGCTTTGCTCCACTTACTAATCAGACACGCATTGTGTTTTTTTCTACCTAAGTGTTCAGAAACTCAGTTTCAACAACTATCTCTGTCCTTCAGTACTGGTGCATCTAGGTGAGTACATGTGTATAGCAGACTACTCCAGAAATCTGGTGAAGCAAGCTGTAACTCACAAAAACTTACCCTTGCAATATTTATAAGTTTCTAAAATGCCCTTCTAAAATCTGTGAGAAATAGGATAATGTAGGCCAAGACCCTCAGATACATTTGAGTAACACAGACTGTATGTGGGTTTGTGTAGGTACACCTACACTGCATCTAAAATGTTATTCTTTTTAATTTCAGATTTGGTTTTTCTAAGTACATGAAAATGGATGAAGAGGAGGAGGATCTACACCAAAGAGCCTTCCTCTTTCTGAATCCTGATAGTGAGTATTGCCAAGATCCAGCTTCATCCAGCCAATCAGAGACCACTTTTAGTTTTTAACTTATTTTATAAGCAGCTATTGAATCATTGACTGCCAGCAGTATTATAATAATACCATTCGCTTGCAGGACTTGTGGTAACATTTTTGTACTATCCACTTGCAGAGCTTATGTACATTTCCAGCTGTGGCAAGTTATGTTCTGGGGTGATTTCTGAATGCATTTTCACTAATGTGAAAATCAGTTCTTCTTATATATAAGAAGATATTGGTTTTGTGCACAAACTGCTGCACATCCAAGCAGATTCTCAAGTGGCCTTATTAAAGGCATGCAGTGCCTGCCGCCTATGCACAGAAGTATTTGATTCTGGTCCTATTTTGTGGGGAGCATCCTGTACAGGTAGTTTTCGACTTATGACCCAATCGTTTTAATGACAGTTTGAAGTTACAACAGCCCCAGAAAATGTGACTTACCATCTATCCCCAGTTATGACTGTCACACTACACTAGTGGTCATGTGGTCGCAATTTGGACTCTTAGCAACTGGTTCACATTTACAACGGTTGCAGCATGTTGCAGTCAGATGTTCCTGGTTTGTGTCAGCCCTCTCAGGTAAACCAGACAGGAAATACGATGTGATGAAGTGATTCTATTTTATTGTAAGGCTATATTAACAGAAGCTTGCAAGTCTGAAGACACAAAACTTCCCGCCTCCACTTTTAACTGCTTGATCCATTAGAGTGGGTCTTTCCTAAGTTTCTTTCCCTGACTGCTAACCAACTGAAGGCATCTATCCCTTGTCTGATTCTTTCCCAGGCATCATCTCTTCCTCCTCTTTCCCCATGGCCATTCATATATTGCATTACATCTAAGACCTTTCCAGTCAGCTTGGGACAAGCAAAGTCAATTGGGGAAGCTAGATTCACTTAACGACCACATGGTTTGCTTAACAACCACAGTCATTCGCTTATTGACCGAAGTAAAACTGGTCGTAAAATCAGATCTACTTGTGTAATGATCATACCACTTAGCCATTAATATTGCAATCCCAATTACCACCCAAAAGCAAGGACTCCCCTGATCTCTGCTCTTCCCTGTATCTTTGTGACATTGGATTTCGAAAGGCCCTCCCAACCAAGGAAGCCATTTTTGCCATCTAGACACTGTTAATCCTGAGAACAATCTTTTGCTTACCTTAAAATGCAATCAATACTTTTCCTAACTTAAACCTGGTTCACAGTAACGAAAATATTAGACCTTCAGCCTCTGCAATATGTACCCTTGACCTTTTGCAAAAAAATAAAGAGGCTTTGTTAATTATATGGGGAGGAAAAAAAATATTTTAATTCGTCTGATTTGAAATTGACCAAGTTTCAGATTCCTAGTTCTGTCCCCCAAAAAACAAATTATGGAAATCTATACAGTGCATATTGTTTTTATTTTGTACAAAATATTTTTGTAAACACATTTACAATAATTTGTTGGCCAGAATAGACTAGAAGCATGGAAAACAATGACATTATGACCTTTATTTACCCTGTAAGGCTACTGTTTTTCATTATATCATCAAGTATCTTATTTAGAACAGGGAGGAACAACTTGTCTCTTACACACCCCCAGATGTTGTTATACTGCCTTATTCATCATCCCTCGCCATTAGCCATGCTGTCTAGGATTCATGGAGATTGAATTTAAGGAAAAGTCATCCCTGCCTTACAATCAGAGCAATGGAGGTTGCTGAGTTTAGGAAACAGGAATATTATAGCTTTGTTTTCCGATAGCTTGTTTATTCTAAATGTTTGCTGTTTTCTACCTCCCCAGTCTCTTCTCAGTCTCCTGCTATAGGCTCTATTGACTTAAAGCTTTGTTCTTTATCTCATTGTCTGCCACACCCTCCCTACCCATGAGTCATCCTACCAATCCCAGATACCACTCCAAGATTTGACCTACTTTGTGAATAATTTCCTAGATTTCCTTGACGAGGAGGAAGAAGGTGCTGATAGTCCTGAACCTACTGACCCTTTTCCTGATGTCAAGAGCCCCAGTGTGTTGGATGCCCATGTGTTCACTGGAATGAAGAGAAAAGATAGGCCCTTAGCCACAAAGGATTATGGGAATAATATGGACTATAATACTTTTCATCAGAAGCAAAATAAGTTTAACGAAGAAGGAGACTTCACGAGGCAAGCTGTCTCTGTAGGCCCAAGCAGTGAACCTAGCTTGAGTCCTCAGACTGCATCTAAGGGCTTCCAGGCTTATGAGAATGCAGCCCCCTTTGGAGAACATGTCATCATCAACGGTCGATCTCTCAACTGGGCGCAAGATGTGGAGAAGGGAAGGAAGGAAATTGATCAGGGACTACTGTCGTCTTCAAAAAAAGGCAGCTCTTTCAGCCTCCAACCTCACCTTTCTGTGCCCTTCTTTGTTGGAAAGGCCAAGCAGCAGAGTCCTAAGGAAGAGAAACAATCCAAGAAAGAGACAAGCAAACCTCCAGAGAAAGTATACGTGACCAGACTACAGCCCAATAAGAAGAAGGCCCCATCACAGAAGGATGTCTTCCCTGGAGTCTTCCTCTATCCTAGATCTCCAAGGAAGGTGCGATGGAACTCCAGGATCCCTCAGGGTCGCCCTGCTCCCTCCAACAAATTTCATTCTCCCTCTGTCCATAGAACCTCTTTGCTTGTTGGTAATGCCACTAGGGAAGCAGATCTTCCTAAAAGGAAAGGCCTACGAGCCAGCCGGAAATGGGAGCAATTTTATGGTAGGCAACCTTTTAAAGGCAGTATTAAGCAGCAGGTGCGCCCAAGTGCCTCAGTCTTGCCTGCAGAAGAGCTGTTCAGCAAAGAAAACTTTGAGGTCACCACTCCAGCAAGGACTATGTTAGATTTCAATTCTTCAGAGGCAGTGCTGTCTGAAGGGGTGCAAGTGACATCTTTCCTCCAGATATCAGAAATGATGGAATCTCAGCAGAAAGGGCTTGAGGGCCCTCAGAAGACCCAGGAGGAAGAAGTGGAAGAGGAAGTGTCTGATTATAGCTATGAAAATTCTGAGCTACAGCAGAGCTGGCTAGAGGACTCCATCAATTGGCAAAGGACGTTTAGTGTCAGCCCTGTTGACTTTGAATTGCTCCGCTCAGACTGGAATGATCTGAGGTGCAACGTTTCAGGAAACTTGCAGCTGAGCGAGAGCGAGGTGGTGGATGTGGTGGCTCAGTATATGGAGAAACTCAATGAGAAGAATGGCGGGTAAGAATGAAAGAGAGTTGTGTGAAGGGAGGCATTATCAGCAGAACAGATAAGGGTGGAATGAGGTTCCCCTTCACCCTTCCATCCAGCAATTAGGTGTACTACTCTAGGGGAAACTGTTACACTTGTGTGTTTGTAGGATGTGTGTGTTCTGCCCAGGATCTTGTCAGATTAAAGGAGATTTTAAAAAATGCTAAATGAATGGATGTACAGCTGATACAAGATAGTTTCTTGGAGGAGAGTATTTGATGTGGGCCAAGCTTCCATATGACAGCTTTCTGTCCTTCCACCCCCAGCATCTACACTCTCTTGCGAATCATTAATGTTGAGAAGCGGCGAGACACGGCCCGAGGCAACCGCTATCTGATGGAGTTAGAGCTGATGGAGAGGGGTCAGAGAACGGTCCGGCTCTCAGAATACATCTATGTCCTGCTCCACCAGGGCAAGTCAGAGGACAGCACTGAAGTCAACCCCGAAGGGCCTGCAACAGTAGCCACTGAATCACAACCACCACCTAGTGCCTGGAGTCTTCTGTATGGAAAACCCATCCTCTGCCGACCTTTGCGGCTCAGCTGGAGGCATGATGTTATGGTACATTTTGTTGTCCCAGGTAGGTGATTTGCCCCCTGTATTCCAGGGTTGAAAGGCTACTTTTCCCAGGCACGACGTATGAGGCAGAGGGAAAAACAAACCCAGGGACCAACTGCAGTTGGGTTGGGGTAAGAAGTTTGGAAAAGAAATTTCTCCTGGAATACAGGAGAATACAAATATTCTTTTCTATCCTCTTTATTGTTCCCGTGGGACCTTGTTGACATGAAATGAGAGAAATTATAGGAGGAAAGTCTGTCTATGCTCCATTTGGGAAGGAAATGAGAGAAGAGTAAGATCTGTTCCTCCCTAGCTAATCTCTGTGCACTGTGAAAGAGTAGCAGTTAAGAATACTGTAACCCAGATCTTAAATAATGTGTTTTTGTTTGCATTGGTAAATCCCATATTCTATAATGAGACTATAGAAAGAGCAAAGATGCACTGATCAATAGGTGATAAGGCAATTATATTGGTACTTAGCTATATTGGCATCTCTTTACGTATAATTCTTTTGTTCTGCTATTAGAAGAATGTAATGCTCAAATACTGAATTTCTTTGGGCTAGACACTTCTGAAGTCTTTTGAGGTCATGACTGAAACCTGTGCTGAGAATTATCCATATGCCCTTGCTATTGTGAGCCCATAAGGATAATTGAAGCCTTTAATTCAGGGGTCTTCAAACCTGGCCCTTTTATGAGTTGTGGACTTCAACTCCCAGAATTCCTCAGCCAGGCACGCTGGCTGAGAAACTCGGGGAGTTGAAGTCCACAAGTCATAAAAGGGCCACATTTGAAGACCCCTGCTTTAATTAGTGGAATGTTTCCCTGTAAACACTCTATTGAGCTTTTGTGTTAAAATGCCCCAAATCCCTGTTCATATCTTGCAGTGAAGAACCAAGCACGCTGGATACAGCAGTTCATCTCAGATATGGCCAGTCTATTTCTGAACACCAAGGATGCCAACTTCAATATCATATTGGTGGATTTTGATAGTGATGACATGAATGTGGAGAAAGCGCTTCAGGAGGCTCACCTGCCCAGGTAACCCAAGCAGTGATGAAAGCTCCAGAACCATTTCCTCTGATGGTTCTTCCCTAAGTCCTCACAGCTAAATCTTAAAACTCCCAAATTTCTTTTAATGACTGCAAACCTTGCCCACTACTTTTCTGTGCAACATATGGTAGGTTCAATTAACCACTAGGAAGATGGAAAGCTGTTTTAGTAAAATGTGCTCAATTTCCTCTCTAAACTTGCCACATTATGTGCAAACAACCTGATCACTGTGTAGAAGAGTGAGGCTTCAGATGCAAAGGATGCCAGCACGAAAGAACCAGTGCTTGTGTATACAAAAAAGAAATGCCAACAACAACATGGCTATACATATCAAAGTTTTGTGTGTGTGTCATGTCTCTAACGAATGCCATCACTCTGTTAAATCTGCTTGGATGAGTTCCAAGTTTTATTAACCATTGTAAATATCAAGAGAATAAATTAACATGCATATAACCTTCCTAGGGCTGTAGGTTTTAATCAATTTTATTGGTAGGTTAAAGCTAAGCCGTGAAGGTATGTACTAGGAAGTGAACCTCATTGAAAAAAATAGATGCATGTGTCACCTCTTATTCATTCTTCAATCAAAGGGACTCCCAAAGCAACTTCCATGGATCCTATTTATTGAAAAAATAATAATAATTAGTGTATCAATAAACAACCAGTCATAGTTATAGTGTGTCAGTGTATCAATAAGTAACTAATACTTTGGCTAAGTGTTTTTGATCTAATTATTCCAAAAGCCAATAGACAGATATAACTGAAGGAAACCAAACCACTTGAGAACCTGAAAGAGCCAGCAGATATAAGCAATGGAAGAAGCAGCATCTTGAAGTTACTACTATATTTTAAGGACCCTGTCCCAGGATTAACACAGAGTAAGGAAAGAAGGGACGCGGTGGCTCAGTGGGTTAGGACGCTGAGCTTGTCGATCGGAAGGTCGGCAGTTTGACGGGTCGAATCCTGAGTGCCGCATAACAGAGTGAGCGCCTGTTACTCGTCCCAGCTTCTGCCAACCTAGCAGTTCGAAAGCACGTAAAAATGCAAGTAGAAGAATAGGGACTTCTACGGTGGGAAGGTAACAGCGTTCCGTGCGCCTTTGGCGTCTAGTCATGCCGGCCACATGACCACGGAGACGTCCTCGGACAAGCGCTGGCTCTTCGGCTTTGAAACGGAGATGAGTACCGGCCCCTAGAGTCGGAAACGACTAGCACACATGTGCGGGGGAACCTTTACCTTTAAGGAAAGAAGAAGAGACAACTATGACTGTAATTTTATAGCCTAGTTTGAGCATGCTCAAAAGTCCTAGCTGGCACAAAACAGTTAACCACTCTCCAGTTTGATCTTCTAGACCAGGGGTAGGCAACCTTGGCTCTTTTATGACTCGTGGACTTCAGCTCCCAGAATTCCTGAGCCAGCCTGGCTCAGGAATTCTGGGAGTTGAAGTCCACAAGTCATAAAAGAGCCAAGGTTGCCTACCCCTGTAATCTAGGCATATCCATTTGAGAGTATGGCAACTTAAGGTCAATCACTTTTAGGGGCTTGGGGGGAAAAAAGAAAAGAGCGGAGAAGTAGAGAGGGTGACAATTGCCCATACTTTATCCTTGCCCATTCTCTGCAGTGAGAAGCAGGAGGCGCCTTATCTTCCTATTAATGATTTAAACCAAAAGGTGAGAAAAGAGAGGGAGGAGGAAAGTAATAATAAACAGTTGTAATGAAAAGCCAGAAGAGCTGAGGGAGTGGTCCTGTGACTGACTTAAAACTTTGCAACAAGAGCCTGTGGATATGAACACAGAAGTAACTCCACTGAATTAAATAGAATTTATGCCCTGTTAAGCATGCCTCCTGAATTAATCTATGGAAGCTCATCTGAATTCATAGGGCTGCAAGTTAAAGAACAGTTCCTAATTCTTCATTTGTTTTTAAGTCTCTTGGCTTCAATTATCACTCTGGAAAAAGACAATGAACAAGAAAATCTCCATGATGAACTTTCCCTCTAAATACAACTGAAAAGTTCACTGATTAAAAAAAGTTACGGGTGAACTTTTGGTAATATATGAATTTATTTACCTTTGGTTGAAGACTTGAGAGTTAAAATGCTCGCCTTTCTTGCCTGTCATCTTCTTGACTGTCATGTACTCTTCTCCACCTAGAGTAATCACTTCTTGATTTATAGCCTCTTCCCTGATACTGGGAATCTTCTGGTACTTAGAGCCATTTTGCTGAACAGACTGAGCTTCCTGCTGGCCTCTCCACCACTGTGCCTTTATCTCCTGCCATTCCTTTACAGGTACCAATATTTGAAACGTACAGGGAACTTTGAGCGCTCTGCAGGATTACAGGCTGGGGTGGATGCCATAGAGGTGAGACCCAAGGAGAAGTAGGAGGGCCTTCCTGGAGGTGTTGAATGTCTACTTTGTCCCCCACTCATGGCCTGCCTGTAATGCTCTTTCACCCCTCAGGATGGCAGCAGTATTGTATTCCTTTGTGACCTGCACATTCACTTTCCCCTCAATATTCTGGACAGCATCCGGAAACACTGTGTGGAGGGAAAGCTGGCCTATGCACCCATTGTCATGAGACTGGGCTGCGGGAGCTCTCCACGAGAACCCAACGGTAAGGTGCTGCTGTTGCTGGGAAACTATTGCCTGTGAATTGGTGTAGCATTTTCAGGCACAGGACTAGGAATCTTGGCTAGCGCATTCCTTCAAGAGGCCTTCGCTAAGCGGTTTTGACATAAAAAGCACTAAATGATAATGCTGCCAAGTGTGGCTGCTCATTGAAAGCCGTCAGCATATGTGTGGCTGTTTTAGTGGAAAGGGATGAGAGGAAGTATGCTCTTTTTTAAAATATGTACCATACTGTTGCTATTAATTACTTATTATTGTATAAATGGGGCCATATGCTTAGTCTCTAAAGTCTTCAGGATCATCTGAGCTTTGTGCAGTAGACATTCCTTTCTGCCCAATATTCATCTCCTAAAAGCTGTTTCACAGTTGTAACTATTCTTGGAAATACGGAGTAGATGGCTTCTTCTCCAGAGGCACTGTCTTTGCAGAGAAGACAACATGGGAAAGATTTAGACCAGAGGCAAAAATCCTGTGCCAGATGTTGCTAAATTCCTATTCCCAGCACCCCTCCCTTTTGATTGCTCAGCCTAGGACTGCTGGGACTTGTAGTTCAGTAAACTTGGAAGGCTACAAATTCCCTGATATAGTTTTAGTACAAGTATCCTTAAGCCTAATAATAATAATAATAATAATAATAATAATAATAATAATAATAATAATAATAATAATAATAATAATAATAATAGATGATGATGATGATGATGGTGGTGGTGGTGGTGGTGGTGGAATGGATCTTGGAGGAAGTTTCTCTGTAGTTCTAGGTTGCTTCTCTCCTTGATTAGTTTACATCTGTTGCTTCTTGTCCTGCCTTCAGGCACTTTGGAGAATAGCTTGACTCCCTCTTCTTTGTGGCAGCCCCTGAGATATTGGAACACTGCTATCATGTCACTCCTAGTCCTTCTCTTCATTAAAGTAGACATACCCAATTCCAGCAGCCGTTCCTTATATGTTTTAGCCTCCAGTCCCCTAATCATACTTGCTACTCTTCTCTGTACTCTTTTTAGAGTCTCGACACCTTTTTTACATCGTGGTGACCAAAACTGGATGAAGTATTCCAGGTGCGGCCTTACCAAGGCATTGTAAAGTGGTATTAGTACTTCACGTGATCTTGATTCTATCCCTTTGTTAATGCAGCCTAGCACTGTGTTGGCTTTTTTGGCACCTGCAGCACACTGCTGGCTCATATTTAGGTGATTGTCCACTAGGACTCCGAGATCCCTCTCACAGTTACTCTATTGAGCAAGGTACCACCGATACTATACCTGTGCATTTGGTTTTTCTTGCCTAAATGTAGAACATTACTTCCTATATTATTTTCCATAATGGATCAGAAGTGGAATTTCCCTGTTAGACAAGTAGCCAGGGGAAAGAAGTCTTGTATGACATTTTAGCACAGATAATTCATCTCTAGCCAGCAAAAGTAAAATAGATAAAATAGGTCTTGGTGACAAATATTTTTTTATTTTATTTTAATCCCATTTATATCCCGCCCTTCTCCGAAGACTCAGGGCGGCTTACAATCTAAGCACAAATCAAATGTGCTTAGCAATAGCCTTCATTCTATGTATATGCCTGCTTATTAGGGCTTTTGCCCCCCCTAAGCGGCATTATTACAAAGTCAGCTTATTGCCCCCAACAATCTGGGTCCTCATTTTACCTACCTCGGAAGGATGGAAGGCTGAGTCAACCTTGAGCCTGGTGGGACGCGAACCTGCACTAATTGCAGGCAGCTCAGGAATTCCGGGAGTTGAAGTCCACGAGTCATAAAAGAGCCAAGGTTGCCTACCCCTGGTCAAGACTAACATGAAAGTGCAAAAGAAAAAAATAATGTAGGAGCTGCATCAGTTGCTAATAGACTTTTGGATACAATTTCAAGGCTTTGGTTTTGTGACTTAGTTCCTCAATAGCTTTGGGACCATCTGACTGAGGTAGAGTTTACCTTTCTACAAGGCAGGAGGACCAGCTGAGGACGTCTCCCTCATTAGGAGGTAACTTGCCTCCCTGATTGCAACCCCTCGTTTTTGAACAGATAACTCCTTCCTTGTTATCCTCGGAAAGCATTCAAGACAATGTTTTTGCAATAGACTTTGGATAAAATGATGCAGTTGAGTTGAACCTAGCTGACCCAGAAAGGAAATATTTTATAGTCTAACTTTACAATGGGTTTTGTTGTTTGCTAAGTGTTTGTTTGGTGGATGTCTATAGTTTTCATCTCATTGTGAGCCAACTAGAGTATTAGGAATGAGAGACACATGAAGTATTGTATAAACAAACAAAACATCCCGGAAGAATGCAGTAGGAAAGCCACCTTATACTGTATGAGGAAGACTGCATGATTGTATCCAACCTGAAGGTGTTTTATCTTCTTTCTGCTCCTATAACTGTTCCTCATAGGTCCTCATGTTATAGCAGTCAATTATAATGGTGTGTAGACCCATTAGAAAATTATTTTGAATAAGGAAGTACATGCATCCTCTTCCAGAATTTTGTTTATCAATAAAAGACAGTGTCAACATTCATTATGGAGCCCAATTCTGTAGGTTTATTAGTCAGAACCAATTTGATCTGAGCAAAGGTACCATTTCAAGGGGCACGCTGGGCACTTGTAAAGCTGGCATAACCTTTCCCTACCCTAAATCGCTTTACATAAAGGTTACCTCCTCATTTCTTTTTTATCTACATGAGATAATGTTGCTTGCTACCACTCAAGGACATGTTTCTATGATCTAAACAGGACCGTTCAAACTTCTGATGCTTTCCATATCAAATCCGAAGGAGGGGGAAAAAATCTTGCCTTGTCTTTT
Organism: Vipera ursinii; assembly: GCF_947247035.1. NCBI lineage: Eukaryota > Metazoa > Chordata > Lepidosauria > Squamata > Viperidae > Vipera > Vipera ursinii. The sequence goes on along the minus strand of NC_139512.1, from coordinate 111,780,772 downwards.
TCTCAGGCTACTGGGAAGTAAATGGCTTTGGCCTCTTTGGGATCTATAAGTCTGACTTTGATCGTATTGGAGGGATGAACACAGAAGAGTTTCGGGACCGCTGGGGCGGGGAAGACTGGGAGCTGTTGGACAGGTGAGACTACTCTCTATAAAGTCTCCATATCTTTTCCAGCCCATGCTAGAATTCTTCTGGTCACTGAAAATAGCAGACTATTTTGCCTGAATAAATAGCTGGGATTATTAGACAGAGAGGTCTCTCTTGACAACTGTGTACATCATTGCTTTTACCTGCAGGATCATTAAATTATTTGCAAGTAATGCTTTGCACTTCTACCATCCTAAGGACACAGTGAGCTACAATTTTGAACAGGCAAGGGCAAACTGAAACACATCCCTCCCCTCCCCATCACTCCCCATCCTCTCTCCCCGCAAGCCGATGCTGTCTGCTTTTATTATCTGTGGGCTGGAAGTTGTGAAACTGACTTTAAAAAGACCTGGGTTTGCAAGCAAAATCTAAAATGCTTTTGAAGCCTGTGCAAAAATGCCTTTAGGCTAATAGCCTATTTGAAGATTTCCTTTTCAAGTGACATAGACACCATTTTTCCCTCTCACAGAGAACTAGACTGCTACACCCTCCCTTGGTTATTTTTAACCCTTGCTTAATAAAGGGAAATCCAGTCTTGCCCAGGTTTTTAACTTATTTTTTACTTCCAGACGGTCGTCAACTTACAGACATAATTGGGACTGCAGCTTTGGTCACATCATTGTGGTCACAAGAAATTGGACTCAATTTTACAATAGTTTTTTATGACTGTCATTCAATGAAACACTAAGATCATGAAGCGAATCCAGCTTCCCCAATGGGCATTTTTTGCTGGAAACTTGACAGAATTGTGACTGCTATAACCAGTCATAAATGAGACCTGGTTGACAAGACCCCAGTCTGTGTCATATGACTGAGAGTATAAGGTCATAAGTGCGAGTATAAGATCACAAGCCATTTTGCCAAGGTCATTGTAATTTTAAACCGTCATTAAATAAATAGCCATAAGTTGAGGGCTACCTTTGTTTTCCCTTGGGCTTGGGATAGTGTACATTTTCCTTTCATTGCTTCAGCCGAAGAACCAAGAATTTATCTTTTTTTAAATCATTTTATTTATTTGCTGCTAGTCAGCAGAGCAATCCAGGACAGTACAGATAAGTCCTCGACTTTACGACCAGTTGCTTACCAACTGTTTGAAGTTACAACAAACCTTGAGGCTTGTTACAACCCACATTTAAAGTTCTGATTATCAAGGGACCTGTCATGTGACCTTACTTCAGGAGCTCAGCAACATGGGCATATTTACAGTCATTTGTAGCATCTTGCAGTCATAAGATCACAATTTTGCCATTCATTCATTCATTCATTCATTCATATACTGTATAGACTGAAAAAGAAGAAGAGACTCCTTTCAGGACTTATACATATAACTACATCCCTTATGGCTAGCTCAACTTAGAAGCAGGATGGGGAAGAGAAAGGTATTATTGTGTCATAATAACTAGTTTGAATTTTGGCACATTCTGGGATCCTTCTCCAAGATCTACTACACCAATAAGGACCTGCACTTTCCCCCCCCCCAGAAAACTAGCACATGGTTTTATTTTTATCCAGTCTTTCAATCAAGTACAAAAGACACCATACATAGCACACTTTCTCTTGGTTTCCCCCTCAACTATACAAGCTCTAGAGCGGGGGTTCCCAATCTTGGCAACTTTAAGACTGCAACTCCCAGAATCCCCCAGCATGGCTTATTTTTGCTGTCTGTGCCCAAAGCAATTCATACATATAGTACTGTATTTCTCCAACCACATACATTCTTTCCCACAGTAAGGTTACTGTTTCCTTTAGTGTATTCTCAATTGATCAAAGGCAATCTCCCATTTTGAAAATAAATTATTGGGTCAGAGGGTGGGGGAGCCTAGTCCCTTTGATGTAAAGACAGTACATATTCACAATATAAACAATGTGTAAGTCAGATGCTCAACTAACCACAGACTCCTGCATGTCCCTAGGTAGATCAAACAGTCTTGTTTTGCCCGCTGGAAATGGTTTGAATTGCGACTTTGTCAAATCTTGAGAAAAGGAGTTCCAGAATCCCAGAATAACCTATGAGGGCACCACCCAAAATGTTATGCAGGGCAACAGGTTTGCTCACATTGACTATGCATGTTTGGTTGAAAATTAGTCCCATAGAATTTAATAACACTTTCTTCTGAGTAAGACTGCAGAAGATTATAGCCTTAGCCGTTTGATTTGATCTACCCATCATTTATGTTTATTTCTAAATATAATCCTCTCCTTGGTGAGGTCAAAGTATGAAGTACGGTAGTCTTGATGAATTGCCTGTTGAAAGAGACAGTGTACAAAAAGAACAGGAAAAACAGTAGGTATAACATTTTAACTTCTATGCAGCTAGATGTATCAAAACACCAATACACATCCACACATTTGTAATTTATTTAATAACATTTAAATGTGGGGCATTACCATTTGAAAATAGGGGGGAAATGTGTACCACACAAGTGACACCTCTATAGGGAGAGTGCTATCATTGAAAAGCCCTGGTTCTGAATCACATACTGTGGGAAATATCTATATGTAAGGCCACATACAGGATCTTGCTGGGCAAATTTAATATATGGGCCCACTGATATTGGAAGAGGCACTATTTCAAATATTTAGATTCTAAACCAATTAGGGCTTAATAGACAAATGTCATCACGCCAAGCCCCAAGGCAAGATAGGAAGCAAGTAAATGTAACCAAGTTTAACCAATAAGGCTCAGTCAGACACAGGCAGTAATTGTTTATGGCCTGAGGTCCCACAGTCCAATTTAATATCCCTAGGGCTACTATATTTGGATTGACAAATGTTTGGATGATCATTAGATGGCAACCACAGGAAGTCCTTGACTTACAACAGTTCATTTAGTGCAGGGGTGTCAAACTCAATTTCATTGAGGGCCGCATCAGCATTGCGGTTGCCCTCAAGGGGCCGGATGGGTATGGCCAGGGTGGGCGTGGCCTACTGGGTGGGCGTGGCCAGCTCTATATCGTTTGCATCAAGGGTGCCTATGGGGGCCTGGGCAGGAGTGGGACAGATCTGAGGGTCTCTGGCAGAAGGAGGGTCTGTGGGCCAGGGACTAGGCAATGGGGGCCGTTCCCTCACTGTTTCCAGGATGGCTTCGCGGGCCACATGAAACCACTTCGCGGGCCGGATCCGGCCCCTGGGCCTTGTGTTTGACATGTCTGATTTAGTGGCTGTTCAAAGTTACAATATCACTGAAAAAAGTGACTTATGAGCGTTTTCACTGAAAAAAGTGACTTATGACTGTGGTAGCATCCCCATGGTCATGTGATCAAAATTCGGACACTTGGCAGCTGATTCATATTTATGACGGTTGCCGTGTCCCAGGGTCATGTGATTATCTGTTGCAATCTTCTGACAAGCCAAAGGTCAATGGGGGGGGAGCCAAATTTATTTAACAACCATGTTAGCAATTTAACAACTGCAGTGATTCGCTTAATAACTGTGGCAAGAAATGTGGTAAAATGAGGCAAAATTCAGTTAAAAACTGTCTCGCTTAGCAATAGAAATTTTGGGCCCTGTTGTGATCATAAGTCAAGGAATACCTGTAGGTAGTCGTGTAGATTTTTTTTTTCAGCCCAGGTATTCTAGCACTGGCTGTTCCTGCACCAGATGCAGCTTTTGAACTAGCTCCATGTCATATCAGCTAATCCATATATGAAGTTACTCCTGTTATGCATGAAAGAGTTCTGCAGCAGAGGTTTACTTGGAAAAGCTAACTCATGATCTTTCTGTCTCCTCTTTCTCTTTTCCCTTCCGTGGCCTGATTTATTCCCCTTGTTTCTAGGGTGCTTCAAAGTGGGCTAGAGGTAGAACGTTTGCGACTCAGGAACTTTTACCATTACTACCATTCCAAACGTGGCATGTGGAATTCACACAGCAAGAAGACACCCAAAGACTAAGCACCAGCTCTGCCATCAGCTGGACCCCCTACTCCTGGTCTTCTTTAAGCAGGAACAAGGAAACAGCAGCCACAGCATGACCCAGCACAGATTTTCTAGTGCTACAGGTAGCCTTCTGGATGCAGCATCAGTCAGAGGCCAGACCAAGAGCGCTTGGAGTGGAGGTTTTTCTACGAAACTACTATTTAAAGCAAACCATGTTTATTTTGGGATTTTTTTGTGACTTTTCTTAAAGGATCTAATTTCTTAGTAAGCAATTACATTTATTAACTTGGTAGTGCTGAAAGGCAAAGAGTACTGCTAATAGGAGAGTGAGGTGAGCTCGCCAGTATTACTGCCAACCAGGAATGAGCTGGCGCAGCTTCTCAAAACTCGTGTAACTGCCAGGAAAGGTTTATGACTGTATTTGCCCTACTTTAACTCTTCAAGTGAGCAGGGAAGCGGAGAGTCTTCAATATGTCACAAATGGTTCCTTCTTGATGTGTTTACGCCCCTGCCAGTGGGAGAAGCTGAAGAGAAATGAAAATATTTCAAAGGGGCATGAAAAGACTTGTATCGGGCGAGAGATGCTCCAGCCTCTTCAATACAATTTTGGAATTCCCCCCCACACACACACACTAGCTCTGCTGCTTTTGCTGCTCCAGCCCCACAGTTATATTGTGCCTCTGGTAGGAATTACTTCAAAACTCCTCTCATAATAGAATTATAAATAACCATCTCCAATCCCAGGGTGAAGGTAGAACAAACAAATTGCCCTGAAAAATTAGCTTTATAAGGGGGAGGGGATAGCCAGGAAAAAGCTCATTAGAACTTTCAGGCTCCAGCATTTTGGGGTGCGATTACCTCATCAAAGGGATGAGAAGTATTTTAGGCTTTCTGTTCTCCTACATATTTGTGTCCTCTAAAATTGAATCTGCACTTTTTGTCCACTGGGAGACACACAGTCTCCCAACAAGAGGATATTTTCCAGGTAGAAAGATATAGAGGATATAGGACTGGCAAAGGAACAGAAAGCCGAAAGCGCATCTGACTCTCTCTCCTTCCACAACAGAGTTGCTTCCGAACAGCCCCCTCACTTTTCTTCATCTGTTGCTTCGTACGAACCAAGACTGGCTGCCTACCAATGTGAGAGATAAAATACATTTGATATAATTGTCAGCAAAGAAGCAAACGTTACATTGAAATAGAATTTCTGGGAACAAAGGAATTCTGGATTGTGATGGGTTTACAGCAGGAGTCATCACCCATACTTCCTACTCTGTGCCGTGTTAACGGAGAACGCAACATAAGAATGATAATAATAAAACCTCACAACCTTTTATTTGGGAGGGGCAGACCCTAAGAATGTAGACTAGTGGCTAAAGGGATTGACTTGGTAGGAAGGGGCTGACCATGTTTCCCCCCCTCAGTTACTGTTTTTGGAGCAACCTTCTCTCTTTATGTACTATGAATCAAATATAGAGAGTGAATGTGGTTTCACTACTTTCTGGCTTCATCTTTGGGTTGCTATGGCGAGAGTATCAAAACAGGAGTGGAGAGAAGGGCAAAACAATATTTCCAAGCTAATTTCTGTGAAATTATGAGGTAGAAAGCTGTTTTCAGAAAGTTATGTCTGATTTTTTTTAATGGATATTGTTATTAAAAAAATAAATAAAGTAAATGTCCTGGTTCTGATTTTCTCCAGTTTCTGTTTTGTAAATTCATTTGAAGTCATGGTACTAGCAGGGTGGGAATTTTTTCTTCCTGCAGAGGCCCAAACAAGGCCTGCAGTGTTGATAGGAAACGCTTGGCAGGCTCGGCTGTTGCTTCATCCAGATCACCAAAAGTCTTTTCCTCTCCCCTCTCTGCCAGGTGCTGTGGCACCCAAGCAGCTGCAGTCCTGTTTTCAAAGAGTAGGGAATTAGTTTCATTAGTTCTTTCATAACATACTTAACTGGCTCAGGTGAGCATATCATGCCTACAGCTAAACTCATAGGGGGTGCAACAGTTGGGGCTACAATCCATCCTCCAGGTCAGCCTATCGTGCAAAGGTTTATGGCAGGGGTCTTCAAACTCGGCCCTTTTATGACTCATGGACTTCAACTCCCAGAATTCCTCAGCCAGCATGCCTGGCTGAGAAATTCTGGGAGTTGAAGTCCATGAGTCATAAAAGGGCCGAGTTTGAAGACCTCTGGTCTATGGTGATTCTCAGTCATCCAGGTCATGGTTGTCCCAAAGGTGCTTTTTCAAAAGGCAACTGGACTTTGTTTTTCCTTGAAGATATTTTGCTTCTCATCCAGTCAGAACTGAACTCTAAAGAAGCTTCTTGGATGAGAAGCGAAAAGTCTTCAAGGAAAAACAACCAAAGTCCAGTTGCCTTTGGAAAACGCACCTTTGGGACTATCATGCAAACAAACTCAAGAGGGCTAATCTAAGCCGCCTTTCTCCTGCCAGAACAGAGACAAAACCCTGGAATGACCCCCATTCCAAATATATCTCCATTTTATTCTTATTCTCTAGGCAGGTTGAGTGAAGCATTCGTAGAAATAAAGGCACAAAAGGAAAAGATGAGCTGACTGCTCTTCACATGACTGGAACATCTGGAATGATGTGTTGTCAATGGCGAGGGAAAAGTTTCCTTGAGGGAGCAACTGACTCAGAAACATTTTGCATATAAAGCCACTCATTAGAGCAGTTTACACCCAAGAAAATATACATGAAATATATTTTCACCTGAAGCTATAAACAGAGAATGGAGTATCACACACAAAAGTGTGATAAAATGCTATTTGGTATATATTAGGTAGAATGTTCGGATTAAAACCCAGTTGATGAAACCTTAATCAGGGAAAGGTAGATTTATTGAATAATCTGAATAATTGAATAATGTTGACAGCAGAAAACAAGCCAATTATTTCCAGCTATTTTCAGCCAGTTGGGGCTGTTTTTTAAAAAAAAATAATACAAGTACGCCTCGACTTACAGCAGTTCATTTAGTGACTGTTCAAAGTTACAGTGGCACTGAAAAAAGTGAATTATGACCATTTTTCACACTTATGACCGTTGCATCCCCGTGGTCATGTGATTTCCATTCAGATGCTTGAAAACTGGTTCATATTTATGACTGTGGCAGTGTGATCTCTTTTTGCAACCTTCTGACAAGCAATGTCAATGGGGGAAGCCAGATTCACACAACAGTCGGGTTACTGACTTCACTACACTTCACAATTGTGGCAAGAAAAGTGAAACGGGGCAAAATTCACTTAACAAATTTCTCACTTAGCAACATACTAAATTTCAGGCTCAGTTGTGGTTGTAAATTGAGGACGACCTATGTTTGGGTGCATGGGACTCTTACTTTGCCCCCCCCCCAAAGGCCTGTAGGTGGATGTGCATTATTTGCAAGAACTGTGGAATAAAGAATTGGAATGCTTCTCATTTACTAATCAATGTGAAGGCTCTTGGAGAATATTTGGCATGGTTTTTAAATCGATGAGGTTAATGCATTGCCATGTGCAAATGTTCAGGTTTACTAGAAATCTTCGAGCATGTGTAAAAGCATGTATTTGGATCCGTAGTGGCAAGAGTGCTTCAGATCTGATGTGGGCATTCGTTTTAGACCTACTGGCTTCCCTTTAAAAAAGCTGTACCTTTTCTTGGTCTTGTATACACGACCCATGCAGGCTAAGGCATAATGCTTATCTGAGTTAAGAAGGCAGTTGCTGCATCTTTAAATCTCTTTAATAAGTCCACGCAGCTACTTTGAGAATCCTGGAATATTCACTCCTGCTTTAAGGAATATTCAACAGGTACAGAGAGGGTGCCCATATTGGATCTGAAGCACCTCTGTCAGCTTTGCATTTGAGTACTGCACCCCTCCAGTTGGCTGACAACCACTTTGTGCTGGAAGTATAAAATGATGCAGGTCACTTATGCAGAGGAAATGAGGTTGCTCCACTATCATGCTGTTTTGTTTGTATCTTTATCTATCACTACTTTTTTTTTTGAAGAATAACTTAGTTTAAACATCTGAATGTGATTTTCAATTATGTACAATAAGGTAGCAGAATAATTATACATTTAAAAAGCATGGTGAGTAGCAAAAGAAGATTTTTATTTTACAGTGGTAAAAACCAGTGCTTTTTTTGTAAAAGAAAAAGGTGCCGGAACTCACACATGTCATACAACCCACCTTGCCTACCCTACAAGGTTCCATCCAAAAAAGGTGCCGGAACTCCGTTCTGAGCATTCTATGAGAAAAAAAGCCCTGGGTAAAACAATGTGCCATCCTGGATTTACGGTCTTGAATTTGTGACATGTGTATGTTTTTTGAACTGGCTCTTTATCAACAACCCAGAAATACTAATCAACTTTATTCTGTGGACAGATAGACAATGATGGATTGAGAGAGAGAGAGAGAGAGATCCCTTTTTTTGTCCTATGTTCTCCCCTTCTTCACTAAGGCAATTAAAAAAAATAGACAAAAGTACATTAAAGCCAAACTATACCTGTTAGGCAAGTAGGTTCAAATTTGGTCACAGTAACTAAATTGTTGCCAGCTAAGCTTGAAGTAGATCAAATCAGTAGTCAATGTGATGAAAGAAGTAAGAAAGAAATATATACATTTACAGTATCTTGACACCACCCTGTTTGGTGACCTACAAAGGAAAGAATTTATACTTGCTCTCAATTATGTTAAACTGGGCAAAACACAGCACTCAGTTCTTCTTTACAGCTGCTCAGGACATATTTATTAACTTGAATCCCGTCCTACAGGTTTTCATGGGATGGGGTGTGGTGGAGTGAAGGTTGGGCAGGCTAAGAACACGGTGGAATTCTGAATAACTTTGGAGGACTTTATTTAGAACCAAAGAGATGGGAAAATGAGAATAGGAACCACCGCTTGAGAAAAGGAAATACACAAAGTCTCTTTCTACTAGTGTTAGGAAAGTAAACATTTTCTTTTATTTATTTATTTTTTTTAAAAAACAACAACCACCTATCTAGGGACAATAGTATTTCTTTCTGTTCTGAAAGCTCCAGCCAAGGTTGCTTTCAGGCAACAGAGATGTGGATCTGATGCAAATGACTATAGCCCAAAGTCCTGGTGTTCCCTTAGGCAAATACATAATGTCAAACAACTAAAGATGAAGTAACTCTTCTAGGCATGTCCCTGGCCCTAATTAGTGTTTATTTTACATTTTGTTAGAGGAAAGGTACCACACTGAAGACAAAATATGGGCATTAAACAGTACCACAGTGAAGTTCCTCTTCCCAATGGCTGCATGAAACAATATTAATGAATAAATCTCATTAGCGCCCAGAGGCATTTGGCTGCATCTCTGTTTCACAAACGGTCAAAGAGCTGGTTGTGGTCTAGTTTTGATTTCTAGGGAGCTAAGCTGCTTTTCTCCTCCAATTCACCTTCAGGTATCCACTGCTGTTCATTACTGTCCATTGCTCAGTTTTCAGAAGTCATGAGTGGTGTCTCATGCATGTGTAGACTTGATCTAATGCAACTCTAAGCAGATTGCTAAAATGTACACTAATTCCATCAAGTTGCTTTTTGAACCTTTGACTTTATATCAAAATTAAGTCTTCCAAGAGTTCTTGGGCAAAGCTGATCTAATATAGTAGAAAGGACTACACACTTTCTACGTTCCAGCTCAATTACTACATAAGGGATGGTCATCCTGTAGGACATTTGTAGTCCCTCAGTGCTCCATCAATAGATCCATAACTCCTTCCAGAGAATAAGTGGGGGCATTTCTATTTCATCTTAGGGCTTAGTGTCATGAGAAAAATAACTTTTAAGTCCCTGCAAAAATTGGAGCATCGTGCTTGGTTTTTACCTATATCTAATTCCTAAAATGAAACAATGAGACTGAAATTTCAACCCTACCCATCTAATGAAAAAAAACCCTCCAACCTACAGTTAAGACATAGAAAGGTTCAGTTCTTCCTTGCCTAAAATATTCACACTCATCTGACTAAAATGGAGCCCATTCACTATTTCATCAAATGTTCCTTGCAATCTAGTTGACCTGCTCAAGTCTCTCTGAGCAAGGTCAGCCTAGTCGTATCTATCTTAAAAGGAAGATGATTTGGACCATTGCAGGTGTCACAATCAGAGCCCATAGAATGGAGACTGTTTAAATGCACAAATCAAAAGCCCCCAGGACCCACTGAGTACCCAGGAATCAGGAACTAATATTGTCTTGTGGGTCAGGTAAACATTCAATAAGCAACCCATAGGTCAGTGTACAACTGAAGACTATCAAACTTCAGTTTGTTAAATGGCAAAGAACGTACATATTTTCTCCTACTTGCATTTCAGTGGAATGGGGTCAGCCTGAACCCCTAGTTAAGGGGACTCTGCTGACTATTTAGCTGGGTTCAAGATCTTATAAAGCCCTGAAATCCAACTTTAGACACCCATGAAAAACCTCATTCTTCACCCAAGCCTTCTCTGATGAATGGCTTGTTATATTCATTGCTTTCCTTTCTCCTGCCCCACTTTGTTGAATATTTATAATAGTTTTAATTGACTGATTATAATTGTGTTTTAATTATTTGTAAACTACCCTGAGATGTAGTTGAAGCTTAATTAGCCTCCCCCAGTAGTGTTGTCAGATATCTTGACTTGCAAATTGCATCATTCCCTCCCAAAATGTCATTGATGATGGTAATGGGAATGCCTAGTTATCTCTTAGGATATAAACACTAAGCAATAGCAGTCCACAGCCTGGGTTTCTCAACTGCAGTGGGGGAAGTTGCTCACCATCCCTGCAACTTATTTACTAAGCTACAAAACATAGATGAAACAGAAGAGAATGAGGCAAATGGTCAAAACACCATTTCAAGTGCAGGTTTGCTACACAGAAAGAGCTATCTGGCTGCATCAACTGCATCGACTACTGCTTTAGTTAGCTGCAGGAAAAGTTATATGGCTGAAGTCAAGACAGAGAAGGGGGTGGGTGAGTTTTAGCATACCTATTGTGAGCTGTAGCTTACAAGGCTTGGAAGTACTTGTGAGAAATTGAGAAATGAGTGAAAAGAAAAAAGCTAGGGACTAGCTGATATCTGTTGAATGAGCCATGGTGGCACAGTGGTTACAATGCAGTAAAGGTAAAGGTAAAGGTTCCCCCGCACATGCGTGCTAGTCATTTCCGACTCTAGGGGCCAGTGCTCATCTCTGCTTCAAAGCCGAAGAGCCAGCGCTTGTCTGAGGACGTCTCCGTGGTCATGTGGCCGGCATGACTAGACGCCAAAGGCGCACGGAACGCTGCTACCTTCCCACCGTAGTGGTCCCTATTTTTCTACTTGCATTTTTACGTGCTTTCGAACTGCTAGGTTGGCAGAAGCTGGGACAAGTAACAGGCGCTCACTCTGTTACACGGCACTCGGGATTCGACCCGCCAAACTGCTAATCTTCTGATCGACAAGCTCAGCATCCTAACCCACTGAGCCACCGCGTCCCGTCTACAATGCAGTATTGCAGGCTAATTCTGCCAACTGCCAGGAGTTCAATTCTCACCGACTCAAGGTTGACTCAGCCTTCCATTGTTTCGAGGTTGGTTAAATGAGGACCCAGATTGTTGGGGGGCAATATGCTAACTCTGTAAACCACTTAGAGAGGGCTGTAAAGTACAATGGTGGAGTATATACTGTAAGTCTAAGTGCTATTGCTCTTGCTATCTTGCTATCTATCTATTTGTGTCTGCCAAGTAGAAGTATCAACAGCTTGGAGGGCTTTATTTTAAAAGATACCCAACTTCTAGATTAATTGTGCCTAGTCTTCAAGCAATAAAGTAAAGAATGAAGAATGTTTCCAAAGTGTTAACCAACTGCTGGCTTGCAAAATCTCAAAAGACAGCCTTATTCAACTCTTTCCCTTCTTCGAGCAATTAATTTTGTTCTCTGACCTACAAATCTATCCTTTTAAAATAAGAATCAGGTGAAGGTGTTGCAAGAATTTTACAAGTCATTCTTGTCCTTTAGGTGTTTGATGCAGGGCAATGCAATTTATAAAACATCTAATACCTTTGTACTAGGTAGAGTTGTGTGAAATAATGCATGTGTGGAAATATCTGGCACCTGAAACTGAAGTGTGAAACTGCTAATGAAGGATGAGTAGGAACAACTATCATGTCTTGCTAAAACCAATCAAGCCTTGCTAAAAGCTGAACAGAGAACTTGATTCCCAGTGGAACTTAATTGCATTGGCCTCAGAAAATTGGATTTTTCATATGTCCTTTTCTCTGAAAAAGGAGAATATAAAGGCACGTGCTTTGAAGCTTTTCTTGTTCCTGATAGATATCTGTAATACTAATCCAGAAAAAATGACTTGCAAAACACAGTGCCTGAAGCACTGGAGAATTCCACTAGAAAAATCACATCTTGAGCACTTGGAGGGGGTAGACCTTAACTTTTATTCACGTAAGCCAGAAAAGAAGTAATGCTCATACTATTCAGCTGTCTCATCGCAGAAAATAAAAATATTCACTTGCTGCTAGCATTGTGAATATTCAGGTAAGAGGGTTTTTTTTTTAAAAAAAAAACTTTAGTTTTCCTAAAAATATCAATCCATTTCCCCCTTACTCTGCTTCCTGTAATGGTTCAAGCCAAGTGTGTACCTTCTCATTAACATTTGCCCTGTGCTACTTGGGCTCAGTGGGTTAGGACGCTGAGCTGGTCGATCAGAAGGTCAGCAGTTTGGCGGGTCGAATCCCGAGTGCCGCATAACAGAGTGAGGGCCTGTTACTCATCCCAGCTTCTGCCAACCTAGCAGTTTGAAAGCACGTAAAAATGCATCTAGTCATGCCAGCCACATGACCACAGAGATGTCCTCAGACAAGCGCTGGCTCTTCGGCTTTGAAACGGAGATGAGCACCGGTTCCTAGAGTCAGAAACGACTAGCACACATGTGCGGGGGAACCTTTACCTTTACCTTACTTTACCTGAAAGTTTTTGACAAAACTTTCTCCCATTTGCATGAGGTGTGACAGTTGCATAGGAAGAGAGCATGAGGCAGACATTCAGAATGCCAGGCACCAAGGGAGAAAAGAAAAGAAATTGCTAAAATGGAAACAGGTTAGACTGAGAAATACGAAGGATACAGTTGATAAGACACCAGGGGAAAACTATCTAGTTTCTTTATTTTAACGCAAAGGGGGTCTGTCCTGATGTCCAAGGAAAAAGTTACACTTCTCTGCCTGCTTGGGGAATGTGGAGGGAAGGGAATATCTATCCGTTCACCTGCTGATACACAGACAAGTCTTGACTTGATAAGAGCGTTCACAACGCCCTCCTTAGGCAATGAGTACCACCTAGCAACAGCCCCACCCTACCTTTTCCTTGCACTTTCCTTGCTCTTCCTTCACCATCAAGCACACCTTCCCAAGGCAGTGAGAGCTCCCTGTTGCCAGCCTCACCGCCACCAACACAGAGACAATCTTCAGGAGGAATGTGGATAAGACAGCTGGCCTTGAGCAATGGGAAAGCTTCCTCAGCCTGAGGAGAAAGAGAACCTCAGAACCCTATTTTTAAGGCAAGCTGATTGGGAATTTTGAGAGTAATACTTCAATGTATTTAAGAGATAGGAAGTTGGGTAAAGCCTCCATTAGAGCAGTGACAGTGAAACAGAAGATCTCACAGCTGAAAGCAAACACAAACACAAAGTTAAATAGTAGGCCACTACTGGCCAGCAGCCGACCTAACCCAGTTAGACACTGCTGTTTAATTGTTGTTATGTTAGTATTCATATGCATTTGAGTATTGAACTATGTGGGTTTTAATATATATTTTAATGTTACTCTCCACTGAGGCCTTAGAGTCAAAACAAATGTCACCCACAAAGTAAATAAAATCTGCAGGCCTTCCTATTATCCTACAAGTACAGAAAAGAGCCTATATATTTTCTTTTATCTAAGGAAATAAGAAGCAACACCATGCTGTGTTGTGGTATGGTTCCAAGCCCAGGATGGATTCATTCAGTTATGGTAATTAGGACTTTAAAGGAAAACACCTTGTTGACTCACTCCCCAAAGCACTCTGTGAACAGATACAGGCAGCCATAAAATATTCTGTTTGACACTATGCCAATCCAACATTCACCATGCAGAAAAACTACTGTGTTCTGCTCATCCAAGGCTTCCATGCAATTTTTCAAAGGAGTTCCAGGCTCAAAGGAAAGCAGATGCAATATTCCCAATGTCCACAAGGCGGTGCGATTGATGTAAATGTAAATAATGTAAATTATTTGCATGAAAATAATGGAAACGGCCCATAAGTGTTAGCTGACACAGTGTTAGATGGACTTCATTCAAGCCAGCATGGCATGGATCACCCTTCTTTAGTCTCAATCTGGAATAGGTGAACCAATTTTAAATAGCTGTAGTTGTGTGCCTATGTTATGAAGACTTTTCTTCATTACATAAATAGTTTATCCTTGGGTTGTGACAGCAATTGGGACCAGAATTGCCATCACTAAGTAACGTGAACATAAACCATGATATTGCATGTTACTTAGCAAAAGAATCCCAGTAGTCCCAATTCCCCTCATTAAGCAAGGACCTTGCATGACCGCAATTTCTGGTTTTCTGATAGTTTTTCTGGCTATTATTTTTTATTACTATCTCATTGCATTATCTTACTTTTAATATCTGTTTTGTATTTGGAAGCACTACTTACCTATGAATAAGCTATCCAGAATGAGCTTTTTCTCTAAGTAAATAGGCATAGGATTGCTCTGTAAAATTCATGCATGTGTCAAATAGCACAATATTGACTTAGAGAATTGTGAACAATATTTAATTTATTCATCAAGGCAGTAAAAGACATTTAGCTTTACTAAGAGGAGAACTATCCCGTACAGTTTGGCTCTTGCATTTTTAATTTGTTTCTTTCTGAAGGAAAGGAGAGAGGGGAGGTTTGTCTTTTTATGTTCAGATTTATTATTATTATTATTATTAATAATAATAATAATAATAATAATAATAATAATAATAATAATAATAATAATAATAATAATAATAATAATTTTATTTGTATACCGCCCTTCTCCCGAAGGACTCAGGGCGGTGAACAGGGCAATACATGTTAAAAACAAGAATACAAAAATTAAAAGACATTAAACAAGATGCCCCAAAACTACAGCAATAAGTTAAAATACATTAAACAACAATAAAATCCAAACCCATCACCCATCAGGCCAGGCCGGCTTGTTTGAACAAGTAGGTCTTTAGATCGCGCCGGAAGGAGCGAAGGTCGGGCACCATCCGGAGCTCAACCGGAAGACGGTTCCACAAATCCAGCGCGCCCACAGAGAACGCCCTCCCCCTGGGGGCCACTAGTCGACATTCTTTGACTGGTGGCACCCTGAGGAGGCCCTCTCTGTGGGAGCGCACTGGGCGGAGGGAAGTTGATGCCGGCCGCAGGTGCTCCCTAAGGTATTCCGGACCCTTGCCATGTAGGGCTTTGTAGGTCATTACCAACACCTTGAATCTCACCCGGAAGACAACTGGGAGCCAATGCAGCTCGCGAAGCAGAGGTGTAACATGGGAGTATCGGGAAACTCCTAACACAACTCTCGCGGCTGCATTCTGTACCAGTTGGAGCCTCCGAGTGGTCCTCAAGGGCAGCCCCATGTAGAGAGCGTTGCAGTAGTCTAAACGAGAGGTCACGAGTGCATGAGTGACCGTACGCAAGGCATCCCGGTCTAGATAGGGCCACAACTGGTGCACCAGGCGAACCTGGGCGAAGGCCCCCCTAGTCAAAGTTACTATATGGTCTTCTAAAGAAAGCTGTGAATCTAGGAGGACTCCCAAGTTGCGAGCCCTATCTACGGGGGTAATAACTCACCCCCCATAGAAAGAGATGGAATATTCTGAATATCCCGAGATGCCGGTACGCACAGCCACTCAGTCTTGTCAGGGTTGAGTCGAAGCCTGTTCCTCCCCATCCAGACCCGAACCGCCTCCAGGCAACGGGACATCACGTCGAGGGCATCACTGGGGTGGTTTGGGGTCGAAATAAAAAGCTGGGTATCATCAGCATACTGATGATACCCAACTCCAAAGCCACGAATGATCTCACCCAGCGGTTTCATATAGATGTTGAACAGGAGAGGCAAGAGGACCGACCCCTGAGGAACTCTACAAGCGAGAGGCCTCGAGGTCGACCTCTGCCCCCCTGCCAACACTGACTGCGAACGTCCCAGGAGATAGGAGGAGAACCACTGAAGAACCGTGCCTTCCACTCCCAATCCCCTGAGACGCTGCAGCACTGCACTGCACTGCACTGCAACCTTTATTATTATATATTTGCAAAGAAACGTGCATTCTAGGGAAGCCATCAATTATTGCATGAGGAAGCCGGTCTGTTTTGGCAAAAATGCTGGGGTAAGAATAACAGAAATCTTCAGAAGACCAGACATTTGACCTTGGTGCTGATTTCCAGATAGATGACTGAAACTTTGAAGAAGAAACTAAATTCCCTTATGATGAAGTGTATGTTATCTTTTATTGTTGGGGGGGGGACCCTCACTGCAGGTTTACAAGGCAAAATGAGTATTCTTTTGTTCACTGATGGATTCAGTGGCTGCTGATTGAAGCTAAGTCTGCCGGTGCTGTAGGGCGGTTGTTAAGTGGGAACACAACACTATTATTAGTGAGATGAATGAAGGCAGAGGCATAGGAGCTGCTTGATGCAAACTGACACCAAAGTCTGAGTTCTTGCTAGCAATCAGCAATGGAGAGCCTAAACAATGGGAGTATAGTAGTTTTCTTGCCTTTCCTTCATGAAATCTTCAAAGAAGATTAGGTTCCTACCCTGACAGTGCCTGATAGAGGTAGCCCATTCCTTTTGAAGTAGACACCATTTCAGCCTGCCAAAAATGCTGGAACTCAGTTGTGTGCTTAACTCAGTGGTAGCCATTTACCAAGATGTGCTTCATCCGAAAAGCAGGTGAATTTATAATTAAACTGTATCAATATTTATGGACCAATCCATCAAAAATAAGATGGGATCAAAATGGCTATCTTCAGATTTCATTCAATGAGCTAAGCAGAACTATTTTTGTTGAAATGTATAGAATGATGCTGTAAATTAAGTTAAAAAGAATTAAAACAAGTTAAGGTGCAGTGTGCCACTAATTCTATGCAGGCTTATTCAGTGTGCAGTTTTATGAGCAGGTATAGTCAAATATCAGAATGGACTCTGATATGGACTGAATGAATAATAAACATGTACAAAATTGTTAGTAATCAATTAGTAATCAGTTAACAAATATGTACAAACTAGGCAACAAGATCTATTACATTCTTCTTATAAGTGTAACTATTAGCTTGTATAACTATAATATTTATATTTGAATTATGGAACTATCCATGAAGATGTTATTATCATTTATAATGACGTCTTCATGAATAAAAGGTAAAGGTAAAGGTTCCCCTGCACATGCGTGCTAGTCATTTCCGACTCTAGGGGCCGGTGCTCATCTCCGTTTCAAAGCCGAAGAGCCAGCGCTTGTCCGAGAACATCTCTGTGGTCATGTGGCCGGCATGACTAGATGCCAAAAGTGCACGGAACGCTGTTACCTTCCCACCATAGTGGTCCCTATTTTTCTACTTGCATTTTTTACATGCTTTCGAACTGCTAGGTTGGCAGAAGCTGGGACGAGTAACAAGCACTCACTCTGCTATGCAGCACTCGGGTAGTCTAATTCAAATTAAAGCACTAAAATGTGAGAATAATTTGACTAAGCCTTCTCCATCAGGCTCTCAGCTTCAAATTCTTGAGTCTAGTTCCTGGATCAAATTATATTATGTGAACTCTAATTAACCATTTGAAATGGCTCTCAAATGACAAAACTATCTAAGGTTTTCATCATCAGTGATAGAAATATGTTGATATACAAATCAGCTAAAACATTACACATTTATAGATATGTGACTGAATTCCCAATGTTGCAAACTGAGGAGGTTTAACACATTTCGTCTGCAGGAAAGCCTTTATTTCAAGGTATGAATATAAATGTTCAATAAGAGCCATTAAATTAAGAAGAGTGTTGACTTCCAGGAATCCATGTTATAGTGAATGAAAGTTTTTGTGGCTGGAAAATTTCAGAATAGAAAGGATTTATATCAAGATACAGCACAAAGGCTTGTGTCTCTTTTTGGTTGTTCAGCAATATTGGAGCTAACTCCTGGGTTAGTCCTTGAATTCATCCCTCTCACTAGAAGACCTCAAAGGTCCCTTCCAACTCTATTGTTGTTATTGCTATTGTTACTAATCAACACTTCTGAAATCCTTGTTTTTCTCTATTCCTTTTGTGAGCCTTAAACATGCAGTTAACTGACAAAAGGCTGTTGAGCACAAAGCCACAAAGTGACCAGCCAGGAGAGGAGGGGTTGAATGGATGTTTCTTGAGGCTTTTTTTTTTCAGGAGCTGAAAACATTACAAATAGGAGAGCAAAAAGAAAAGTCAGCCTTAAGCTAATTATGTAAAGAAGTATTCTTGTCTAAATGACACGAGCTTTTTATTAAATACATTTGATTAGAACTTTCTGCAGCACCATAAAGCAAAAGAAAACAAGCAATTTCAATAAACTTAGAGAGACCTTGGGAAGAATTCCATGGATGAGAATCCTAAAGGGGAAAACAACTCAAGAAGCTTGGGAAGTTTTGAAAAGTGAGATAATAAAGGCCCAGTCTAGCACAATACCAACAAAAAAGAAAAATAACAGCTCTCAAAAGAAACCAGCATGGCTGCATAAAGGACTCTCTGATAAATTGAAAGATAAAAAGGACAAGTATAAGAAGTGGAAAGAGGGGCACATAACTAAGGCAGAATATCAGCAAATAGCCTGAGCCTGCAAAGATGAAGTGAGGGAAGCTAAGGTTCAAAATGAAGTAAGGCTTGCGACCAAAGTCAAAAATAACAAAAAAAAACTTCTTTCAACATATAAAAAACAAGAAAAAAGTTAAGGAAATGATTGGTCCATTAGTGGGGGAAAGTGGCAAGAAGGTGACAAGCAATAGGGAGAAAGCAGAACTATTTAACTCGTTTTTTGCATCTGTCTTTACACAACCTACCAAAACCAGTGCCATAAAAAACAGAACAGAAACGCAAGTTAAGATAGGCAAGAAAATGGTAAGTGAGCACCTGTCCAGCCTAGACGAGTTCAAATCACCAGTACCAGATGGACTATACCCCAAGGTTCTCAAGGAACTGGCAGACGTGATCTCAGAACCACTGAACTATATTTTTCAAAGATCCTGGAGCACTGGGGAACTACCAGAGGACTGGAAGAGAGCTGATGTAGTTCCCATCTTCAAAAAAGGGGAAAAAATAGATCCAGGAAACTACAGGCCTATCAGCCTGACCTCAATACCTGGGAAGATTCTGGAAAAGATAATCAAACAACAAATCAGTGAACACCTTGATGCAAACAAAGTCATCACTAAAAGTCAACATGGGTTTGTCAAAAATAGATCATGCCAGACAAATCTTATTGCATTCTTTGAACAAGTGACAAAATTAGTAGACCAGAGGAATGCTGTAGATATAATTTACTTGGACTTCAGTAAGGCATTTAATAAAGTAGATCACAACCTACTACTTGATAAGATAGAAAAATGTGGGTTAGATAGCATCACCACCAGATGGATTCATAGCTGGCTGACAGGCTGTACTCAGCGTGTGGTCCTCAATGGAACTGCATCTACATGGAGGGAAGTGTGTACTGGGGTGCCCCAGGGCTCTGTTCTGGGCCCAGTGCTCTTCAACACCTTCATCAACGATTTGGATGAGGGGATAGATGGGGAACTCATCAAATTTGCAGACGTCACTAAGCTGGCAGGCATAGCCAATACTCCAGAAGACAGGCTTAAAATACAGGAGGATCACACTGGGCGCTATCTAACAAAATGAAATTCAATGGTGAAAAAAGTAAGGTTTTACATTTAGGCAGGAAAAATCAAATGCACAGGTGTAGTATAGGTGGTACCTTGCTCAATAGTAGTAACTGTGAGAGGGATCTCGGAGTCCTAGTAAACAATCACTTCAATATGAGCCAGCAGTGTGCTGCAGCTGCCAAAAAAGCCAACACAGTGCTAGGCTGCATTAACAGAGGGATAGAATCAAGATCACGTGAAGTACTAATACCACTTTACAATGCCTTGGTAAGGCCACACCTGGAATACTGCATCCAGTTTTGTTCACCACGATGTAAAAAAGATGTTGAGACTCTAGAAAGGGTACAGAGAAGAGCAAGAAAGATGATTGGGGACTGGAGGCTAAAACATATAGGGAACGGTTGCTAGAATTGGGTATGTGTAGTTTAACAAAAAGAAGGGTGAGGGGTGACATGATAGCATTGTTCCAATATCTCATGGGCTGCCACAAAGAAGAAGGAGTCAAGCTATTCTCCAAAGCGCCTGAAAGCAGGACAAGAAGCAATGGATGGAAACTAGTCAAGGAGAGAAGCAACCTAGAACTAAGAAGAAACTTTCTGACAGTTAGAACAATTAACCAGTGGAACAAGCTGCCTCCAGAAGTGGTGAATGCTCCAGTACTGGAAGTTTTTAAGAAGAGACTGGACAGCCATTTGCCTGAAAGGGTTTCCTGCCTGAGCAGGGGGTTGGACTAGATGACCTCCAAGGTCCCTTCCAACTTCTTCTTCTTCTTCTTCTTCTTCTTCTTCTTATTATTATTATTATTATTATTATTATTATTATTATTATTATTATTATTATTATTATTCCACCATATCATGAAAAATCTTGCAGAGAGATATATATGCTCCTTTGGCAAAAATATTGTATTCACCCCAAAGCAAGAGGAACTTGAATTTAAAACACTACTCCCCTGAGAAGATAATAAAGAGAAAGCAGGTACTTTTCTGGTTCGCCCATCTTTTCAGGTAAGTAAATACCCTTTTGCTTTTGTTCAACCATATTCTTCTCCGTATTTAGCAGCAGCTGAGTGAGGGCTTATATTTTCACCTTCTGCAATGGCAGAGGCCTCCCTCTCCCTCTTCACTTCGATAAGAGTGTTCTCTACTTCCACCCAAGACTGCCAGCTCCAGGCCAAGGAGACTAATTATGTGCTTACATCTTCACTGCACAAAGCAAGATGCCATTTCAGCTCTCCGCTGAGGCATTCTTTCTGTTTTACAATCCCGGGAATTCATTTCCCATTTTCTTTGCGTTTGGACTGGAAGAGCACTTAACTGACATGCGGCACAGCCAAGAAAGCCTCAACGGCTACAGAATTATCATAGAACATGATATGACACCAATAACTGAAGAATAGGAAACACAGGCTCCGATGGAAGTTAGGCCCATCATGCATTTGCTCTAAAGCAAAATTGCCATCAAGGGATTTTGTATCATTTATGGCACATCTGCAATTGTAAGCGTGGAAATCTGTTGTATGTCAGCTGCCTTTAAAACTGCTTCAATAAACTAACTTGATCTAAAATAGGAAGGGAAAATCAATTGTTCTGACCACATTATACCTTTCCCTTTTTCAGCTGCACTGGTCTACCCTAAGCTCAGTTTGAAGCTAAACCATTACAGTCCAGAACAGCTTGAGACCAGATTATCTCATGCATCACCTCCCGCTGTACCTTTCTTAATCTTAACACCTTTCAAATATCCTCCTCAGTTTTTTTTTAATTTAACAGGATTCTTGCATCCAAGTTTTACATCTTTTTTAGATGAATGTGTTGTATTGTTGTATATATGAATGGTATTATTATTTTTTTAGTTTGACTTTACAAAAAATAAAAATTGCCCACTGCTCAGAGCTGGCTTCAATCAGAGCAATTATAAGCCTTGTCAAATAAAAATAATAATAATCTATCAAACCACATGAGGCTGTGATCTCTAGGGAGACAACTTTTTCTTAGTGGTACCTAACTTCTGAAATATACCAATTTTTATGGGGCATTTTGAGCCCAGAAAAAATGGTTGTTTTTAATTCCTTTACCAGGGGTGTCAAACTGCCAGCTTATGGGTCACTGGCATCATGCGGAGGCCCCGCCCACCCCAGCTCCAGCAATGAGAAAAAAGTCACTATACGTCACGACATGTCACGTGATGCAACAAGTTTGACACCCGTGCTTTAGACCATTAAAATAAAAGGTAACCTGCCAGTAATAAATATATTTGTTCTGAATAGGCTTTTTTCTAAAAAAAAATTAACTTATTCATTTTATAATGGCAATTTTTGAGCCATCCAAAGTATGATTATGCAACTCTCTCTCTGTATAGTTAATAATATATAAATAACAGTAATAGAATTGGAAGGGACTTTGGGGGTTGTCTAGTCCAACCCCCTGCTCTCATAGAAGGCCTGTATTATTTCTGATAGATGGCAGTCCAGTCTCTTCTTCAAAGCCTCCAATGTTGGGGCACCCACAATTTCCGAAGGCCCAACAGATAAACAGGCCAAAGCTTCCTGCCTGGTTGTATCTTATTGGAGGAAGAATCTTTGTAGCATTTCAACCACCCTTGAATCATGGGATATGTAGGTTAGAGAATTTCTACTCCTGAAGAGTAGCTGCTAAACTGGTGCTGACCCTGTCCCTTGGGCCATAAGCAATCCTTCAGATATGGAGCAGATCTCAGTGGTTTGCCACATTAGCATTTGATTAGCTTCCCAGAGAACAGCTCTCAGCTCCAGCATTTAGCATTTATACCTGCCGGGGAATGACAAATGGCTCCAGTTATACGTGTGACTTAATTTCTTTCTCTTTCCCCAGATCTACGTTGTAAAAAAGAATATTTTGTGGAATAGAACTTTAGAGGCTATTCCTTCAAAGGGAAACTATCGTGTAAGAATTTCACACATCTGCTGAAGTAGAAAAAAATCTGGAGACGATACTGGGGAGCGGGTGGGTGGGTGGGAAATAAAGGACAAATTTAAGTAATGGTTTTCAGCGCCAGTCATTCATATATAACTGCAATGACTCTTTGTGAAAAGAAGGTCTTATTCTGACTAGGAGTAACACTCTGCTTTTCAATCCTTTCTTATCAGTTTCCCAGCTCTATAGCCTCCCACGCCAAGCTCAGAAACAATTGTTCACTGTGCTATGTCTTGCCCAAGAGCATCTTCAGTCTTAGAAGAGACACCAGGAGCTGAAAAATAAATCTGCTGTAGGACCTGCTAGCATGTTTAGGTTGGATTTTTTTTAGCTGCAAATCCAACATGGGATGGGAGGAAGGACTAGCTTAGCTAACGCCTCTTGATGAGAAGACTACATCTGGTACAAAATATTTGCATTTAGCTTTCTTTTTAGAGTCCTTAGCTGAAGGCTTCTGTAGAACTTTCTCTTACACTAGGAATCTCCAGATACTTTTGCTTACTTGACTAATTAAGCTCAATTGTTTAAGGCTCCTTTTTTTCATTTCATTACACATTACCCCAAACTACTGTATTCTAGGCTAGGTCCCACAAAGTTAAACTGCTGTTCGTAACTCTTAGAATTTATTTTTATGTTATAGTTTATTCCATGCCCTTATAACATTAAAGTTAACCTCAGAAGCCTGCTGAGCAAAGATGCTGACCAAATGCAAGCAATTCAGGTGGCTGTTTAGTTTAGCATCCAAAAGACTCTGGCTCGTTTAAACATCGTACAACTTAATGGTCTCTAAAATAATCTTTATTAATCCCTTGTTTGCAGATTTGGAGGAATCAGCAATGAAATGTGTACAAGTTTAGAACTCATGGGATCCATGGGCAGAGGAGCTTTATGCTTTGCAATATCCTACTATGGTAAACAACCTCTGCATTTGACACATATCTATCCTCTAGGGAGTCAGTGCTTCTTGATTAGAGCATCTTCTAAACAACAGGCTTCTTTTACTTAGCTTGATGCTCTCTAGATATGTTGGAGTTCATCTTCCATAATTCATGAACAGCTGGGCACTGGAATTCAACACTTCTGGGATAGCCGAAGGAGACTTACTCAGATTTACAGGCACCAGGCTCTGGTGAACCCCTTCTGAAAAACCTTGCCAAGAAAAATGCAGAAAGCTCTTAGGCAGTCACCACGAGTCAAGACTGACTCAAAGATGAGGAGGAGGAGGACGACAGCCATGATCATGATATATCATGCCTATGATTGGCCCTCTTATAAGCCAGAGTGAGGAGGTCACTCAAAGTGGCAGATGCAGAGGAGGCAGGGAGCGGAAACTCAGTGTTTCTCACGAATAATCTGCTGCTCTTAGATGCTTGGTGGATTCTGTTCCATCTCTGTGTTGAAGTTTGGTTCCCACAGACAGTCCAGTTGAGTTCTGTACTTGGGAATTGCTAGGTAAAGAAGCAATTTTGATTTTGGCATGAGATGAGGGTAAAATGACATTCTAACCAGGGGCTTGCAATTCTTCAAAATGTCAAACTATTCCTTTGTTTCTTAACTCAGGAAACTTCTCTTTCAAGACAACTGCTCCTTCCAAAAGTAAAACAAACCGTGGAACAAACAGATGAAAGAAAGGAAACTCAACAGTGTGTACATAGTATCACACAATATCCTTAATCTCACATGCTAACAAAATAATGCTTTGGAACATACAATTAGATTAGAGCCATGCAAACAAAGGGAAATGCCAGCTGGTTTTGGAAAAGAGACTGCTGTTTTCTAAACAATAACTATTGCTGATGCATGTTGGATAATTGAATAAACCAAAAAATTCTAAAAAGTAGTCAAAATAAAAAGGTCTTTGATTGTGTCAACTACATTAAGCTGTGGAATGTTCTTAGGAAAATGGGAATCCCAAGACATTGTATCATCCTCATTCAAAACAGAATAGGAAGCTTTCATACAGATAGAATATGGTAAAACAGATTAGCTCCAGGTCAGCAAAGCAATGAGACGAGGCTGTATACTGTACCCTTATTTGTTCAGTTTATATATGCTTAATATATTT
Organism: Vipera ursinii; assembly: GCF_947247035.1. NCBI lineage: Eukaryota > Metazoa > Chordata > Lepidosauria > Squamata > Viperidae > Vipera > Vipera ursinii. The sequence continues at coordinate 111,755,821 of NC_139512.1, read as the reverse complement.
TGAAGAAGGTTGGATTGGAAGAAAAGTATAGTTTTAAAAATGGAAGAAAAACATCAATAACCTGCACTACCCTTATGACACCACTCTGATAGCTGAAGATGCAGTGATCTATAATGAATCTAGTAATGAAAGTCAAAGATAGCAGTGAAAAAAAGGACCACAATTAAATGTAAAGAAGACAAAACTAATAGTGAAGCTGCCTTAGATTTGACTATGAAGACACTAAAGCAATAGGCAGTTTCTGGGTTTTTGGATCAGCTATCAACAGTAAAGGAAATCGCAGCCAAGAAATCCACCATAGACTAGCACTTGATAGGGGAGAAATGAAGGCCTTGGGAATTATATTCAGATGCCGTAATGGGTCTGTATCTACAAAGGCCAGAATCGTGCAGGCAATATTTTTCCCTGGGGCACTCTATGGATGTGAATCCTGTAATGCTGGGATATGTAGAAGGAAAGAGAAGAGGATGACAAGCAGCAGAGTATATGAAGTCACAGTGCGGATGGGTGAATCATTGGAAGACCTGAAGCTGAGGATCCTGTGGCCTATGTGGTCACTAAGAGTTAACCCTAAATCAATCAATCAACCAATCAATCAATATTTATTTTACTATGCTCAAATGCCATTCAAATAACAATTTATAACAAATAACAGCATATAACAATGAGTATGGTAGTGTTTATACATGCTGTGATTCTGAAAAAACACTAATCAAAAGCACTGCAACATAGTCCACAAAGTGGGATGTAGACATAAGAACAAGTCACAATATGTGCTGTGGCTGTCAATCTAATAGGCATACCAGCCGATTCATGATTTTTTTCATAGTATTTTATATCAACAAAGAATCCTGCAAGAGTTACCCTTGAAGGTGAAGCAATTGCCCTAAAGCTGTGTAGCAAATCTTGCTTCACAGGCTTGATGCAATTTTTCATAATCCTATTACTGACAAGTTGTTTCCATGCAAAGAGAAATGGTGACTCCTTGGCTCCTCCTTGTCAAGACATTTTGAAAAGACCTTGCATGGCATAACATAGTTTCATTTGCAGAAAGATTTCTGTGTTCAAAAAGCTGTGTCATCTTTTCTGCTTCTGAGTGCTGTGTGACAGCAGAGGAAAGCCTCTGATTAACTTATAGAGATCCAAGCCTTGAAATCACGCCAAGGATAACTTTTAGTCAATACAGTGCTCTAGTGCTACAGTGCTTAGAAGAGGAGGAGGTGGGGAGGTCCAAGTCCTCACACTTAAACTAGTCCTCCAATGAAGAGAGGTGACAAAGAGGCAGTCTTTGTCTCTACCTCCTTATTCCACTTGGCTTGCATCAGCATCTGGCACTCCTAAATAACCCAACCTGCTGATCATAGTCTCAAGGTTGGCTCCACTCAGCACCAAAGAACTGATCATCATGAGGATCTAATGGAGATGGCTCCAAGTACTCAGCCCAGATCGCTGTAGCTTTTGGGTTTTCCAAAACCCAACATCGTTTCACTGTGAAAGTCCTATACAAATAGTCCTCGACTTACAATCATTCATTTAGTAACTGTTCAAAGTTACGACAGCACTAAAAAAAGTGACTTATGACCATTTTTCACAGTTACGACCTTTGCTGCATCCCCATAACCATGTGATCAAAATTCAGATGCTTGGCAATTAGTTCATATTTATTACAGTTGCAGTGTCCTCTGGTCATGTGATCACCTTTTGTGATCTTCTGACAAGCAAAGTCAATGGGGAAGCCAGATTCGCTTAACAACCATGTTACTAACTTAACAACTGCAGTGATCGCTTAACAACCGTGGCAAGAAAGGTCCCAGAATGGGACAAAACTCAATTAACAAATGTCTTAGTTAGCAAAATAAATTTTGGGCTCAACTGTGTTTGTAAGTCAAGGACTACCTGTACCCTGAGTCACACAATTCTTTACAATATCCCTTCCTGTATCATTAATGCTGGAACTCTTCTACTCTGTCTTGCTGCCTTGAAATCCGAGCAAAGTTCTGATAGTGCTGCCTTATGGGAAGATGCAGCAACCAAATGACTTATGGAGAAAGCTTCTTCATACTTAATAGCTTGAGGTTTGGAACATTATTTCTGGTATCACATTGGATGAAAGAAAGAAATCTGTAGGCACTGAACAAAGAGTTCCAGATGCCAAATGACAACACTCCATCTTGAAAAGATTGACTTGGAGCTATTGAGAAGCTAAAGAATATCAAGGCAAAAGGAAGTCCAGGTCTGACTCCAAAACCAAGGGCATCATTTGCTATGTCTCTTGCTAACAAAAGTTTGATGCCTATCTGAAATAAGCAACTCTGTAGCCCTGGCTGAGCAGCTAGCCAATTTTGTGTCTTTCTCCCTTTCTTCTACAGCCCGGCCTCTTGATGGCTATGTTGGTTTGTATCTCCAAGCTCCACAAACCAGAGACAAAACAGCTAATATGAACAATAACTGACCACGGGAATTGTCTGCTAAAACAGTTGCTCTGTGTGCAGAAGAACTACTCCAAGTTCAGTCCATTGGAAGTCTGGTTTGAACACACAAGAACAGCGAACTCTTTTAACGTAAGTACAGCAGCTGCTTTTGGTAGCTACTGTGTGAATGACTTGTTGAGTGCAATTAAGTGATAATTGTATGCCTCAGTGAGAACCACGCAGATGTCAAGCTTGCCAACTTGCATCTTCCCATCCAGCTAATCCAACCAGATGTTTATATGCTTCATTAATGAGATCTAAGCTGCTAATAGTAGAAGCAAAAAGGATCCTGGGGTCATAGTGGAGTGCTCAGGGAAAATATTCAAAAATATGAAGCTACTGAAAAAAAAATCCATGTTTGGAAACTAGAATGTGAACTGAAAGTAGATCTGTTGGTATAATGATGCCCTTTTTCAATGGCAGAGTAATGTACTATTCTTGGTACTAAGAACAGTGCAACATGTATAGAATAATGTGGATGCTGGAGAAGCTCTCCTAAAAGGAAAGATCCAAGCAATTGGGGCTCTTTAACTTGGAATGAAAGAGAGGAAGATATGAGATGGATGGCATCAATAGTATGGACAGAAAGAATTGTTTCTCTTTCAAAAACCATGGTAGAACACAAGAAGAAAATACTTTTTCACATTACATATTTAAACTGTGACAATAGTAAATCTGAGTGATTTTTAAAGAGGATTAGATGGGTTCATGGAGGATCAAGCTATCAGTGGCTTCAAATCCCGATGGTGATTTCCTGCTCTCTGCATCACAGGCAGCATCCCTAAAATACTGAGGGAGGTGGAAGGGAGCTACTGTCCTCCTGTCCAGATCTGTGAGTATCCCACATGCACCCAAATAGCCTCAGTGTGTAACAGAGCACTGGACGAGACTAGATGGGAATATAGCTTGATCCATAGAAACTCTTGGAAATTCATGTGAACAAATGACTTTCTATCTTCTGCCCCCAAATCAATTGTTTAATGTTATCAGTTGTGATGTCCAAGCTCATTTGCTAGATTATGTCAGGAGAAAGCTCATTTTGGACAGTCTCCACTCAGTATCAAGGATGCAGCTGTAGAGGTGGTCAACGGTATTATGTATCTGGGGGTGCAGATAACTAACAATGTGAATTGGTCTCTCCATACATCATCCTTAGTGAAGCGTGCAAACCAGCGTCTGCATTTCCTGCGTCGCATGAGGAGAGCACATCTTTCTCCTCCTGTCCTGGCCACTTTTTACAGGGGCACAATTTAAAGCATTTTAACAAACTGAATCGCTGTCTGGTTTGGTGGCAGCAGTGCCTCAGATAGAAGGTCCATACAGAGAGTGGTAAGGACAGCCGAGAAGATCATAGGAAGCTTGCTTCCTGATATTCAGGATGCTACTTATAAGCGCTATGTGCTTAGAGTTCAAAGCATTGTTAGAGACCCCACACACCCACTTTACGGTCTGTTTCTGTTGCTCGCCTCTGGGAGGAGGTTTTGAAGTATTTCTAGCAGGACTACCCCATTCTGTAATAGCTTTGTTCCCTATGCCATCAGTCTTGCAAACTCGCAAGATTCGTTTCTCTCGCCATACACATGCATACATAACCCGAACTAGACTG